>NW_027466527.1:455000-580000 GCF_050575085.1 Anarhichas minor
AAGCAGATCGACAAGTACAAGCGGCTCCTCGTGCCGAGCAACCGGGTGAACCGGGCCGAGAGCTACGTCTCCAGCGCCATGGAGCTCATCTGCGACAACTGGCTCGGGGACATGATGCTGGTGGCGAACGCGCCCCCCTGGGTGAGGAGGAACTACCTGCGCGTCCGCTACGAGGACCTGGTGCTGCACCCGATGGAGGAGCTCCAGAGGCTGCTCCGCTTCGCCAACCTCTCCAGCTCACCGGCTCTGGAGAAGTTTGCGCTGAATATGACGCACGGCCAGGGCTACTCCTCGGACAGGCCGTTCCTGATCTCCTCCAGGGACGCCAAAGAGGCGATATACGCCTGGAGGGAGAGGCTCAGCGTGGAGCAGATACATCAGGTGGAGGCCTACTGCAGCGAGGTCATGAGGCAGCTCGGCTATGAGAGGAGCGGCGGGGCCAAAACACCATGAGGACGAGCCGGGGTGAGAGCGCGCACTTTAAACTTAACCAGCAGATACGCATCATGTGTTTAAACCTCCACTGCTGTCACAGCAGGACGCTGGTGGTTTAACAGAAACAGTCCTCCAGGCTGCTGCTGCTCTGTGGCTGATCCCTGACCTTTGACCTCCCTCTCGCTGATGCAAATTGAGAACAGAGCGTCCATACGGACTCTGCATAGTGACACTGTTTCAGGCTGTTTTCATTTTGTGTGTGTGTGTGTGTGTGTGTTTGGATGCTCTAAAGCTTTTTTAAATCCAGGAACAAGTTGACTCCACTGTAACAGATATTTTGTATCCATCAGAGCGACACAGAGAGGTTTCTCCCTCCTGATGCTGTTTAATAGAGGCTTCATTGTTTTCCTCCCTGGCTGTGCTGAGTCCTCTCATTGATGGGGTGGGGTGGGGGGGGGGGGGGGGGGGGTGGGGGGTCTGGCAGCAAGTCTGTAGACCTCAGACTCTGCTTTCAAGAAGGGGGTCATTGTGTGGGGCTGTCCATGACGGGACAGAGCTCCCCGAGTCACCAGCAGCAGCTGGGCACCAAGTAGAAACAGGGCGGAGGCCGCCTGGTCTCTCTGCCACCACCCTGAGTCTAGCACTGATAGACATGGATGGGTTACTGAACAGAGCCACTGGGCACAAGGCTCAGGGGCTCAAAGTGTCAGGCCCCCTGCAACATGTCACTCAGATAGACACCTACCAACCAGGGAGACTCCAAATGACTACAAAGACTACAAATATACACAAAAGACACAAAATGATTACAAAAAGAGGCTAAACAACTTTAAAGTCTGGTTTTCTTGCTGCTATGTAGGAGGTGGTGGGGCCTGTTGCATGTCTGTACCCAGGGGCCCGTTGTCTCATGATCCGCCCGTGCTGATAGAGATGGAGGTCATGAACATTATTAATCCTATTGCAAAGGTCCTTATGCTCTGTGTCTGTTTCAGTGAGCAGCTGTAATCCAGAACGTACAGGTTCATATGTAACCCTCCTCCCTCTCTTCCAGGGGCCCGGTACTTCTACGCTGTGGGTGAAAGGTGGGACAAGAAAACGAGCAGCTGGAATGTGGTCCGCTGGGAGCTCAGGAGCTCTCGGCTGCTTTTCCTTCAGCCGAGGAGCGTCGGTGAACTGGAGGAAACCCAAGAGGACAAGAGCAGCCAATCACAGACTGATGAATTTAAAAACGGGGGACGAGATAGCGGCTTATGTTTGTACAGTGTGTTTAATACCAGCGGGGGAAACCAAAACACAGAGACAAGGCCGGATTGTGGCCGGTCTCCATCCTTCTGTCCTTCTTTAGTAGCACTAATCCCTCCTCACATCCCCTGCAGGCGAGGGCCAACAAGAAGCCCGAGATGGGTGATTTTTAGGGAGGTCGACTTCCCGGATCCAGGGCGGCTCGCTCTCCCCTGCATGGCTCATCCGTCCAGCGTACGACTAGCAGTCGACGTGGAGCTCTGAGACAAGAAACGACAGTATTTTCTGGAGTAGAGGGCCTGACTGAGGAACCGTTGTTCCACCCCCGGCCCCTCAGGAATCCAGACAGCTGCAGCGCCCAACTGACAAAACACTCACATGGGTGTGAAATGTTCTAATACGTCCTTGGGAGAGCTGCTTCTCCCAACCAGCGTCTTTATTCTTTAGCAACAGACGGTACGGATTCATTTTGTGTTTATAGGTTTTTGTGGTCTAAAATACTATAAAATGCTGCGACATCCCTCCGGAGGCCTCCAGCATCCACGTGTTCAACTTCAGAAGTTGGTTCTGTAAGAGAGAAGTACTCTCGTCAGAGAAAGAAATAACTTTCAGATTATTTAAACTGACCTCAATAAAGACTAGAGAAGAGAAACGTGTGAGTGAAAGTCATTAACATTAAAGAGACGGTACTGATGTTCTGTAGTGTGTGTGTGTGTGAGGTTCTCCTCCACAGTCAGGGTTCTACTGCAGTAGATGAGTTCATAGAACAGACAGGAGAACCAGCACGGGAGCAAAGTGATGTTCTGCTGTGGACGTATGTTAGACTCTAACAGAATGTCTCTCAGTTGAAGTGAAGCTATATTCAGAATGTCTTCACCTCTTCACCTTGCTGTCAGACAGACCTTTCTGAGGGGAACTCAAGCTGTTATCTATGATCTCTACAAACACACCAGACTCCATTCACTCAAACACTGATTCTACTGATTCTAAAACACTGAGGTTGTGTTGTTGAGACTTTAGTGAATCTGAACTAACTCTTTAAAACACTAAAGTCTCAACAACACAACCTCAGTAACAGATAGAAACCCTTTTTATTGTCATATACAGGTGCTGGTCATATAATTAGAATATCATCAAAAAGTTGATTTATTTCACTAATTCCATTTAAAAAGTGAAACTTGTCTATTATATTCATTCATTACACACAGACTGATATATTTCAAATGTTTATTTCTTTTAATTTTGATGATTATAACTGACAACTAAGGAAAATCCCAAATTCAGTATCTCAGAAAATTTGAATATTACTTAAGACCAATACAAAGAAAGGATTTTTAGAAATCTTGGACAACTGAAAAGTATGAACATGATATAATAGACAAGTTTCACTTTTTGAATGGAATTAGTGAAATAAATCAACTTTTTGATGATATTCTAATTATATGACCAGCACCTGTATGTACATGAAATCTGACCTCTGCATTTGACCCATCCCTGTATATTTAGGGCGCAGTGGGCTGCCAATGACAGGCGCGCGGGGAGCCGGGGGTTCAGTGTCACTACGACACGTGACACGTCTCAGTCGAGGATCGAACCATTGACCCTGCGGTTACCAGACAACTGGTTAAGCCAGTGAGCCACGGTCCCCCATGGATGGAGGCAGCAGGAGAGTCTGGTGTCTTTGTAGAGATCATGTCACACTATTGATAGAATATAATAAATGTACCTATAACAACGTGATTTAACATATGAATCTTCTTGGTAGCATAAATAGTATTAAGTTTCTTCAGGAAAACCTCAAATATGAAAATCTGTTCTGATTTTAAACGGTAATAAAAGGTTTAAGTTACAGAATGCAAACAGAACAGAACACGTGAGTCAACCTTAAAGGACTGACAGTGTGGCTCAGGGTTTGATGATTTTTATTCACATGTTGACATGCAGAACATGGTGACAGCCAGTAGCTACGGGACACAACAGGTTGAGCTACATCTCTTCCTCATGGAGTCCAGTCTGCAGATGAAGGTTATACCAGAGGCCTCCGAGGTAAAGGGCCAAACCCTGCAGCCACCAGAGACGTCCACCGTGCTCATCTCCAAACGCTCTTCTCTTTTTTATGCACTTGTGTTTTTGCAGGAAATTCTCCACAAACAGTTTCACTTCTGTTCTTTTTTAGACCACATGATGTCTCGGGTTTAAATGAGCCTCACAGCGTCACAGCTTGGCAACAGCTCACATGACTGGACCCCCCCCCCCCCAGTGAGCCATAAACAACCTGTGTGGGGCTTCTCCTGTTACACAATCCTGCCTCTTCACACCTGCCCTCCTGTGCTCATGTACTCGTACATTAATGCAGCAGCCACTTGTGAACGTGTGAACTCAGGGGCAGAACACAAGAAGGTGACGCGTGCTGTGTGGTGAATTTAGAAGAAGAAGGTCTAGACGAGGTGAAAGGAGCACAGAGGAAGAACCTCCTCACGGCCCATAAACCCCAAGTCTAGTTCATACACTGCTATTTACATTTACAGGAGAAGAGATGAATAAATGAGGCTCATGATCACAGAACCCCCTTCAGACTGAGGATGCAGAATAATAATGAAGAGGCTCGGATGTGGAAAATGTCTCTTAAACCAAAGAGCAGAGAGACAACATGGTGCTAACCAGCCTGCAGGAGGATCACACCTTTCTCTTCTTCTTCTAAACACGTTATCCTCAGCTGGGCTGTGGGATCCATGGCTGATCAGTTTCTAGTAATCAAAGCTGAGGGAAGTCTCTCCATCACTGCTGTCGCCGTTTTAAACAATAGGTCAACAGTTCGCTCTCATGTCTGTGGCGTAAATACAAAAGCTACAGCCGCTTAGCTTAGCTTAGCACAAAGAGTAACCAGATGAGCCGAGGGCCTCCAGTTCATTACATCACTGCATTCAGTGTCAACAGACGAGGGCCGACCTCGACCTCTTTACATGCGCTAGTCAGAGATGTGTTCATTCGTTATTTAGAAATTCAGCATGAAAAAAAAAAAAGCGATTAAATAAATTCTTAGACCTTTTTTATATATATATATATATATATATATATATATATATATATATATATATATATATATATATATATATATATATATATATATATATATATATATATATATATATATATATATATATATAATACAATACTTGTGCAGGAGTCTGATTGGACGTCAGAGTAGCGTCACCGTATTATTTCCAGGCACAACTTCTCATCGTTCAACTCTTCCACATAACTTTGTCCCAACAAAACTCCATAAGAAAATAAAAAATGGAACATTTTGAATCCTGTCTATGGAATAAATAACAGAGCTCCTTATTTAACACCTGTGGGTCCAAATCAGAGAGAAATGAAAGGCCACGAACAAGCTGCAGTCCTTTATGGTTTAACATGAACGACTCCTCACAAACAATCACAGAAGATTCAGTGAACGAGGAGCTCCTCCTCAAAAGCAGAATTTAAGTTTCTTTGAAATAAGTCATTCAGCATGAAAACAATACATTGTAGTGGACAGAGAGGGAGCGACCCCACAAAGAACAGTCATAATAATTAGTATAGTATATATATATATATAATAGTATTCTTTCTTGCAGACTTTGAAGTTTTATTGGGCTGTAAATAATCAGACGGATAACAATCAGCTGTCTTCATGGCTCCTGTTAGCCTGAACGAGGCTAGCTGTTTCCATCCGTTTCAAGTCGTTGTGCTAAGCTAAGCTAACTGGCTTCATAGGTTTTTTGTTCATTTATCATCAACTCTCACAAGTCAGAAAACTAATTCCCCAAAATGTCAAACTCTCTTTAACATAATCACACGTAACAGACATTTGAGAAGCTTTGCATCAAGTTACACAAAGTGTGTCGACAGATGTGAACTCTTCAGAAACAAAAAGGCTTCGGACGAGAAGCGGACGGAATAAATGAGGATTCCAGCTGTGAGCTCCAGGACACGAGAGCACTGAGATGATCCATGAAGGACTCGTGTTCAGGTTTGATGAACGAGACCAGAGCTTTCATATTTACAGGATTAATGTCCAGAGACGTGTTGAAGAGAATAAACAGGTTTAACATCAAGCTGCTCTTCTTCTGCTGAAGATGGTAACTTTGACCTTTTATCTGAAGAGGAGACACGACAGCTGATTACCGACAATAAGGCAATTATCTGTTTTATTTAATATGCAAATGAGGCATTATCTAAATGGTACAGACGCAAATAGACAAAGTAGTAAAATAAATGTTTTATTTCCACTCGTCTGAAAGAAGACGAGTTATGGAGGAAAAAAAAACAGTTTTAAACTTTAAAGAAACTTTGAAACCTCAATATTTTTAGATTTTGGACTTCAGGTCAGAAATAAGAATTCAAACAGAAATGTTTTCACTATTTTATGACATTTTTTAGACTTATTATTAATAAAACATAACCATTAGATGAAGCCCAACATAAATAGATGCATGTGATCATCTTAGAATATTCCTTTAGACCATAACGGCCGAGCTCCTTTTATTTATAGCCTTTCATTTGCCGTTTAAAGTATTTAGGAAACAATATAAGTTGCAGTGAAAAACACTTTGGGTTCCTCGTTGTGAAAACGAGTCCAGCATGCGGACCAAAGACGACACACACACACACACAGTGTTGTGTAGCGGTCACGGGACGCCCTGAAAGCAGCGGTCCCACATAGAGGAACAAAGCTCTGCATTGTCGCTATTTACATGCTCACATTCTTCACCCATGGCGGGCGGAGAGGGCGACACATTCAGTGTACACACACACACACACACACACACACACACACACACACACACACACACACACACACACACACACACACACACACACACACACACACACACACACACACACACACACACACACACACACACACACACACACACACACACACACACACACACACACACACACACACACACACACACACACACACACACACACACACACACACACACACACACACACACACACACACACACAGTTTGATCTGTAAACTATTAAAGCCGCTAGATGAGATTGTGAAGAAGCAGCTGGCTGGTGAGGAGGTTTAGGAGGATCAGATGTGATCCTCGATGGGGAAAACCAGGCGCGTGCCTCGGCTCAGCAGCTCCTGTTCGCGGGAGTCCAGCTCGCGCTCCAGCGCCTCCTCCGAGGTGCTGGCACTCCTCTTTCCGTTGACGCTCCAACCCGAGACTCCGCCTCCGTCCCCCCCCTCCCCACCGCCGCCGGACGCCCCGTTGGCCGTGATGGAAGTGTCCCCGAACATGAAGGTGAGGTCGGCGTCGTTGCGGAGGTTTTCGGAGTCGTGGTCCCTCAGCTGTTCCTGAAATTTTTTTTAAAACCAGAGTGGGACATGAGGGGAGGGGACACATAGACCAGGGACACTCAAAGCCTCATGAGGGACTCACAGACCGGGGGACACTCAAAGCCTCATGAGGGACTCACAGACCGGGGGACACTCAAAACCTCATGAGGGACTCAGAGCGGGGACACAGCAGCTAAATGGACTTGAACCGTTAGAAAAGTCACTTAAAAGCACACATTGCATGCTGGGTAAGTAATGAGTAGCCCTGAAAATGCAGCGTGAGGTTCTCACAAACTCTAATTGACTGGCTGAAACATCAATAGTGTGCTCTCATGTCCCCCGGGGGAGAGGACGGGGGGGGGGGGGGGGGGGGGGGCGAGTTAGCGCCGGGTCATCAGGATTACTCTCATGAGCGGATCAACAACAACAAAACAGTGTTCAACCATTAAATAAGTGATCATAAATCCATCAGTTATTTTATTTGGTTAATGATATTTTCTTACCGTTTTATTATGAAATTACTGACACGACCGTTTAGTAAACGTATTTAGATTAAATATATATTTATATCAAACATAAATATATATTCTCTCGTTACTGTGACTGTTGACACTAGTTCACCTCTTTAAAGATGGAAACTATGTCTGTGAGTCGGACGGACGAATGCACTGTTGGTTTGGGCTGATGTCGAAAAGTCTAAAGATGACCCAACCTCCTTTCCTAACCTCTTTTCCTTGACCTCTATGGAAAAGGTCATGAGCTGACGTTGGTCTACTGTAGAGAAACTACAACAAAGGACTACAAAAAGTGAAACTAAAACATGACCCCATGAAATCTATGTTAGCTTAGCATGCATGCTAAATAAAGAGCTCCTTCTGTGAGAGGCTGCTTCACTTGTGGTGTGAAGGAGAGAACCCGGAGCTGATTCACTCATTTAACATCAATCAAACTGTTCAACATCAATATTTCCTTCGTGCATTAATGTAGATTCACCCGTTCGGCCTCGCTCGCTTGGTTTTCTTACTTATTTGTTTCATGTTTGAAGTAAATAAATACTTTATCTAAAGGAAGGTCCAGTGTTTCCTATGCTAAAGGAGATAGGAAAGGAAGCATTGAAGCACTTTTCCTCAACATTTAGAGGATTCAAACATGTCTTCTCATTGCCTCTCAGTGAGGAACCCTCTGCAGCCCATGTCTGCTTATTTATATTAAATCAGTTCATTTTTAAAGCTATTCAGCCTGAAATCGATTTTCTACAACCACATTTCAAGAAGTTCTACGATTTGAGGTTATTGTTGGTGGAACATTGTTACTTCCTCCACATATTTCATAATATCCATAACCGAAGAGGAAGCAGGCACGCAGCTTTATTTAATCTCGTCTCCCCCCCTCGGGACCGTCCTGATTATACGAGCAACATCCGACATTCAGCGGGCAGCAGACCAGGAGAGGAAACGTTTACGGACAAAAGGCTTCAGACTCATTTAAATGATCCATCAGACTACTTTGTGGCAAAAAAAAAAATTATTATTAAAAAATGCGATTTGGAGTTAATAACCCGACAGTGACGGGCTCTCAGAAAGGAGAGTATGAATCTACGTTAAAGTGTGACCGGCCGCCTCAATGTCTGTTCCTGTGTTTAAAGGAACAGTGCTCATCATTGAGGGGCTGAAACGGGTCTTTTGTGCCGTCTGAATGCAGAAAGGCTTCTCCGAAGGCCTCGGTGCTTTTTGTGTTCGCTGGCAGGAACTGAGAATACTTTGACAGTATTTCTGTTCTCCCGAGAGAAGAAAGCCTTCAGTATTCACAGAGAGCCTTCCTGAGGCCATCGGGGGGAAACTACCTCCTTTAAGATGTCACACAATTCAGAGGCAAGGTCCCGCCCCTTACACTGGACCACCTTGGGACCTTATTTTGGAAAAAATATGTATGATAGTCAACGGGGAAATACGAATATTTTTTTGAGCCCATTTGAATTGTGCCATGAATTAAACATACGATGTTTGTTCATTTAAAAGTCAGAAACCTCCGGTTCTTTAAAGTGAAGTCAAAGCTTCACGTGTTAAAGCTGCATTCTCTCTAGTGTCCACCAGGGGGCGACTCCTCTGGTTGTATAGAAGTCTATGAGAAAATGACTCTACTTCTCTCTTGATTTATTACCTCAGTAAACATTGTAAACATGAGTTTATGGTCTCAATCTCTAGTTTCAAGTCTTCTTCAATACAGCATGATGTTCATTTAGTACATTATGGTCCATTTAGAGTCAAACAGACCAATAGTCACTTCCTGTTCACTGGTTGCAAAAAAAAAAAGTTGTCGACGGCGAAATCGTCGAACTCGAGGCTTCAAAACATCCACAAACAAGTAACGTCACAATGAAAACGTCAACTTCTTATTTACAGTCCGTGTTTAAAAGATCATTTTGCACGTCAAAAAAAGTTCCAAATTGTCGTAAAACTGTGATAATTCATAATTAGAAAGACGACACATTCAAAAGGGTTGTAAGCGTCTCAATCGTTCTTTCTCTTCCCGGCTAAGCTAAGATTTAACGTTACAGTTGTGAAAAGGAACATAGCTTAGCTAGCAAGCTAAGCTAATGGCAGTGTTGGTGTAACGTACATTGTGAGAAAGCGGTTTCACACAAAACGAAACGATATTAAGACAAATCTACGACAAACTTAGACATTTTCTTGACATGCAAAATGATCTTTTAAATGTACAAACATCATATGTGTAATTCATAGCATGATTCAAACGTGATCAAAAAACTATTTCCTGTTAACTATCGTGACATTTTTGTTTTACTTCAGAAGAGGGCGGGACTTTGCCTCTCTGTACTTTTGTCATTTGAAACATTCCTAAAATGAAGTTTTTTTTTATTCTAACAGCACCAGAACATATTTCCAGGTACGTTAAAGTATTGTTGTCCGTCTCATACGAGCTAAAGGAGGACTGGTGTTCTAGTGACGACGTTTAGTTTGTTTTTAAGACGCGTAAGACGCTTCTAAATTCAGAGGTGCGTTCACTGACTTATTTTATATCAGAGAACTAAACGTTAAAATCTCTTCAGCAACATATTCAGAAAACAGTGACTTCCAGACGAGCAGACAGGAAGTGAAAAATCTAATTAAGATGATATTTTGGGGAACTGATACATGAGAGAGATATCAATCTTGCATCAAACGGTTCCTTTAACTGCAGTAAAGAGGTTCTCTACAGCTGAACATCTGGACACACGGAGCTCACCTCGTAGGCCTGTCGGCTGGTCAGACAGCTGGCCAGCGGGCCGCAGTAGGCCGGCAGCGTGGAGGTGAGAGGAGGTCCGCTGTGGGTCAGGATGGGCTTCAGGTAGCTGAACAGGCGTTAAGGAAAACCAGCTGGACAGTTTGGTTAGTTCGTGTCTGTACCAACATCGGAGGTTCACTAATCATTCATGCTTCATACATCGGTTAGAAGCCCATTAACCAGAACGTTTGGGGTGCCATAGCAAGAAGAAGACGAAGAAGAAGAAACCCTCGCCTGCCCTCAATTCAATTCAATTCATCTTTTTACTCTTCCAATAACAAAATACAATATTGTATCGCATCTGTTGAATATCATTTAGTAGTTCTTTCACATAAAATAATATGATGCGTCGGCTCAATACTAATATTTGAAATAAAAAGTGTCAACCTGGCAACCCGAACGCTGCTCATATCTAAAGGCTTAAACTGCATTTCTTTGTTTGTCTCTTTTTGTTGAGGTCTGTTGTAGAACTCTGAGCCCTCTTGACTTGTTCGGTAACATTTCTTATTATTTCCTTAACTTCTTGTGATAAGTGAACCGTGAATAAAGCCATTGGTTACCGGCTCTTAGAGAGCGGTGCCACGACATCTGATAAAACACTTTGTAGCTAATTCAGCAGGAAGCGGTTCAAACTGGCGGTGGACTCTGATTAACAGACCTTTACAGTCAGTGATTTCCCACCAGATATTCTCCTCCTGCAGCAATAAAAACATCAAGTGATGAATTATGTTTTAATAACGCTGAGGACTGCCAGCAGGATCTATTTGGAGCTGAAGTCTTCTGTGAGCAGCTGAGGGTAGAAATCATTTTGGGGATGCTTGGCAGCAGAGTGGGCTCATGTTTGTAATTAGTCAGGCTGCATTGCATTCTGGGAATAAACCCATGAATGCCCAGCTCAAGTGGTCGGGTCACCGGTCCCTTTGAGGAGAGAGGCTCTCCGTCAGAACGTGTTAACCTCTGCTGTGCTGGGACACGAGAGGAATCCAACCTGGAATTACATATGAATAATATCCAACAAGTATAAGAGACAAAACGGCCAGTAGAACCAGGAGGCAACCTGCGGTTCTGATGAGTGGAGGCAGTGCTTCATGTGTTAAAGCTGCATTCTCTCTAGTGTCCACCAGGGTCAGGTACAGAAAGGATACTTGTGATCGAAGGTGTACCAAAGTCTGAAGAGCCACGCGCTCTCCTGTTTGGTTTTACTCTGTCCTTCGGCCTCAGAGCCCTCCTGGAGAAACACAACACAACACACACGTTCTCATCACGTTCTCATCTGGATCCCCCCCCCCCACCCCATCCCATCTGGTCGAGCTTTGTTTCGTTATCGCTCTCAGAATCAGAGTCACTGGTCTTCAGACTCGCTGGCTGAGCTCCGCTTCAACATTAAATTGAAGTAGTGGCTGTTTGAGAGTTCAGCGCTGCTTTATAGGTCACTACTTCCTGTCTTCTCTAAAACCCGTCTAAATATTAAGGTTTTAGCGAAGTGGCATGTGTTTGTGAAGCAGTGAGCACCCGACTGGATAAATGAGACACAGTTTTGGTTTTCAATTACTTCAATTCCTCCAGGCCTTCCTCTGGTTTCTGAGGTAACTGATATACAGACGGTTGTTTTTTGAGGGTGAAGAATTCCTTTAAAGCGAATAATAAATAAAGTATTGAATGAGAGCCTCACCCCCTGGAGGACCTGGAAGCTGTCTCCACAGGGCTGCTGGTCTTGATCTGGATCCACACCGACCCTGAAACACACAAAGAAAACATCAAACACCTCTGAAGTAACTAAGCTGCAGCTAAACGCTGTGGTTCATATTTGGTTAGATGACAGTCAGCACTTGTGCGTCTGTAGTTTCCCTTCTTGTGACCTCTTCTTTCTTCTTTGTAGTTGACTTGATGTTGTGGCGACTGCACCTGCAGATGTCTTCTCTTTGAAAGCCCACACACATTAAAGTGATGAGCGTTCGACCTCTCAGTGGCGGAAAATTGCTGTAAATGATCATTTAATCCGATAGAGACACAGATAAACAGAGAGGAGCTGAAGGATATTACAACCGACGGGGCAGAGATTTAAAATACAGATAAGAAGCTTTTTGGCTCGCGACGCAAAAAAAACACATTTGTGTAGAAGAGGCGAAGTTTTCACCGAAATCCCCCTCAGGTCCCCCCCGACCCCGAGACACAGAGACATTCAGCATGCAAGAAGTGAAGACGCCATCATGTGATTTAACCCTTTCATGTGTAATTTATGACAACAAAGTGGTTTTATTCCTCTACAGCCATGAATCTGAATAACAGACCTTGCAGTCAGTGATTTCCCACCAGATATTCTCCTCCTGCAGCAATAAAAACATCAAATGATGAATTATGTTTTAATAACGCTGAGGAACAACAAAGTGGCAGTAAACAGTAATAGTTGTGGTTGAAACATGGGCCAGCGATTCTCTTTCTCTCATCTGGATGAGAAGATCGATGCCACTCTCACATGTCTCTGTCATATAAAGCTAAAGCAGCCAGTTAGCTTAGCACAACTGGGAGCAGTGGGGAAAATAGCTAGCCTTGCTCTTCTGGTTGCAAAATACCAAGATGACGACAGCCAGAATCCAAGACAGCAATGGTCAACAAAACAAGATGGCGACGGCCAAAATGACGAACTCAAGGCTTCAAAACTGTCGTCTACAAAGAAATGGGCGACGTCACAAAGACCACAAAGACCACAAAGACCACATCCACGTCTTAATAAACAGTCTATGGGGGTCACGTGCCGGCCTCTTTCTTGGCCACTTAGCTGTTTCCACTCTTTGTGCTAAGCTAACCAGCTGCTGTCAGTTAGCTTCAAGTTCTTTAAACTGACCTCACCACTTACCCCCGCCCCCCCCCGCCCCCCGCCCCCCATGGTGTCTTTTACTAGCAGGAGGATTAAACGCAACACAAGCAGATTTTAAAAGACTTCTAATTCACATAAACTGTGGAGTCTAATCCGTGCGGCCCAGAGGCCACGGCAGAGACGTGCAGCCTTTCACGGTTACATCTGAAGCTGCACAGGAGGACTCGCGGTTATCTTTAGACTTTTCCATGACAGCGGAGGGAATATCCCCTCTGAGGGAAACAGCGTTTTTTCTGTCTGCTTTACCACCTTGGCAGCTTGAGAAGGAGCAGGTTTGTGCGTGTCCGTCTGGTTATGAAAGGAGAAAGTGCTCCAACACAAACACACTCATGTACACACAGAGGATCTTCAGGGGGCGGAGCTCACATGGAGATCAAAGAAATGCAAAAACTAGGAAGGATCTGAGATTAAGAGCCAGGAGAGAGGAACACAGCACGGTTTCCTGTAATAAGAAGCCTTCACGCATGTTCACACAGAGTCCCACTGACTGACTAACCTCTAATCCTGACAACATTCCCTCCTCTCCTTAAACCCGTCGAATATTCCTCACGAGCACATTTCGTTCTCAGCGTTTCTGTCCTCTAGGAAGACGTGCGACCCTCACAGTCAGAAGTGGAGAAACCCCTTTTGGCACAGCAGCAGCTCTCGGTTTCTTTCTTAACTTCCTGTTTTGATTCACACAGGTCTGTCACAGTGTGTGATTTGTTCTTTGTATGCCGGTGAGAAAAGAGAGCCTGGTGGAGAGTTCAGAGTCTGCAACAAAACAGGAGACGGACTCAAGAGTCCTGAATCAGCTGCACCTCCACCAGAGCTGTGCTGGTGTGTGACGCAGCAGTCACGGAAATATCACTGCTGAAGAATCACATCTACGTTTGTTTTATTTTGACACTAACCTTCCAATTCATATGACTAAGATGTCATGTTCTTAAAGGGATAGTTCAGGAAAATAAATCAATATCAGTTTAGGTGAACGGTATATTTAGATTTCTTTTGCCGCTTTATCTTGCTGTCAGACAGACAGTTCTTGGATTTTGGCCATCTCCATTTTGTTTTTTTTGCCGTCGTCATCTTGGTTTTTTGACCGTTGCCTTTAAGCCGTCGCCATCTTGGTTTTTAGCCGTCGCCATCTTGGTTTTTAGCCAACATTCATCCTGGTTTATGGACATCGCCATCTTGGTTTTCAGCCGTTGTTATCTTTGTTAATGTGTGACTTGTGTGAACCAGAATTAACCCTTTAAAACACCAAAGTCACACATAAAAAAAATCAAACAAACCTAATCAAGGCAGAGGTAGAATCAGTGAGTGAATGGAGTCTGGTGTGTTTGTAGAGATCATAGATAACAGCTTGAGTTCCCCTCAGAAAGGTCTGTCTGACAGCAAGGTGAAGAGGTGAAGACATTCTGAATATAGCTTCACTTCAACTGAGAGACATTCTGTTAGAGTCTAACATACGTCCACAGCAGAACATCACTTTGCTCCCGTGCTGGTTCTCCTGTCTGTTTCTATCAACTCATCTACTGCAGTAGAACCCTGACTGTGGAGGAGAACCTCACACACACACACACACACACACACTACAGAACATCAGGACTGTCTCAACTCCTCCGTGGCCCAAAAGAGGCGATGCCCAATGTTCCCGTTCATCAGAAAAACAGAAGTAAACAGTGAGAAGAAAAGTTCCCCATCTGAAGCAACCACACACTGTCTTACCCAACACCAGCTACACCAGTTCAGATTCAGATACAGCACCTGCAGTACTCCCACTGTCCACGCTGCCGCCGCTCTTCCTGCAAAGCTTTGCTGTCCCCAACTCTGTCACATCATAAACACATCCAGCACGTTACAGTGTGTGAAAACATCTGTATCACACTATGAACAGCTGGAACGGTCACATCTGAGCTCCACATTAGACACAGACGGGGATTATAAGTTTTATGAAATGTCATGTTTAAATATGCAAATGAGGCATTATGTAATGGTAACTTTTGGAACATTTAGTAGAACTCTCCAGATAAATGTGACACTACAATAAGAACACAGCTCATGTCTGCCCACCATGCGCCACATGTCCTTGATACCATGGCGACAGGGGGGGGGGGTATTTTGGCAGTGCTCTAAAAAGCCTCCGGCTAACACACGACGGTTCCCGCTCGGCCCGAGGAGGCGCTTCTCATATTAAACGGAGCTCGTTGTCCTCAGGACGCCTCTGCCTGCTGTCACACATCACCCGGCTCCCTCCCAGTGCATTGTGGTCCGGCAACAAGCAGACGAGACCCACAGGGGAACGGGATGCAGCTTCACCTCCGGCTCAGTGATGATCTCAATGTGAGCTGCTTTTATGATTCACTATGACAATGAATTGATCGACTTTGGGATTTTATTTTGTACTGTGAAGGTAAATAAGGCATCAGAGCACTGACACAGAGGCACGGACGGTTTGTGTTTCACACTATCAGAGTGTAAATATGCTCTTCTTCGGTTCGCTTGATTTTCATATGTAATTTGAAGTCAAATATACATATAAAAATAATAAAACCAATAATAAGTCATCGATTTCAAGTCGTGATAAACTAAAACAGGTTACTGCCGACTGAAAGGTGGTAGTTTATTCCACCTTTATGCTTTTCACAATCATTACTTTAATTCAATAAGAACAAAAGGAAGACTGTAGAAAGTGTAACATGTAATCAGCAACACCTTTTCCTTCAAATAAAATATATTTATGTTTTTGTATCAAGTCCCAAACGACAAATATTACACAAACATTTGTTGATCATCTTATTTTGTTTTTATCCGTTTAGTGTACTGAACACTCATTTCAAATCTATTCCACAGATGAACTCCTGACTGTCCTAATCTTTGCTTTTTATTAGTAAACTCTGTTCAGACTCACTGTAGTGATGACTGATGGAAGAGGCTCCTGTTTAATGTCTGATTCATCCGTCATAGAAGTTATTTAGTTAATAAGTTAAGACTTTAAAAGAAAGATGAGTTATGGGCCTTTTATATTGACCTATTTTATGTAATAAATATGATTAAAGTTGTTTATTAACTGGTTTTATGTGCGGAGATATTTTGTACAGTTGTTGATGGAAGAACGTCAGAGATCTCTGGCTGCACCTCCTGGACGACTCGGTTCCACCGGAGAGCTCGAGGATCATTTAGGAACCAATCATGTTAGGAGTACCGACGGCATCGTTACGATGTTAATGCTTCTAGATTATTCATTATTAATTAAGAAAAGAATCAACGGGGACTTATTATTCTTGTATGTAAACAAGTCTTTCTTGAGCAGCGATGCAAGAAGTTCTAAAATCTTTAAAATACATTCTCATCTAAACAATGATCCGTTACTAACGATCCTGTACTGACGATCCGGTACCAACGATCCTTTACCATCGATCCTTTACCATCGATCCGGTACCAACGATCCTTTACCATCGATCCGGTACCAACAATCCGGTACCAACGATCCTTTACCATCGATCCTTTACCAACAATCCGGTACCAACAATCCTTTACCATCGATCCGGTACCAACGATCCTTTACCATCGATCCTTTACCATCGATCCGGTACCAACGATCCTTTACCATCGATCCGGTACCAACAATCCTTTACCAACGATCCGGTACCAACGATCCGGTACCAACGATCCTTTACCAACGATCCGGTACCAACAATCCTTTACCATCGATCCGGTACCATCGATCCGGTACCAACGATCCGGTACCAACGATCCGGTACCAACGATCCTTTACCATCGATCCGGTACCAACAATCCGGTACAAACGATCCGGTACCAACGATCCGGTACCAACGATCCGGTACCAACGATCCGGTACCATCGATCCGGTACCAACGATCCTTTACTAACAATCCTTTATTACCTTTACTAACCATCCTTTACTAACCATCATTTACTAACCATCCTTTACTAACCATCATTTACTAACCATCCTTTATTAATCATCCTGTTCTTATGATCCCAAATCACTAAATCAATGTTAGACATCACGTGTCTGGTCCTTCATCAGATAATATAGTATAATGTAATGTAGTATAGTATAGTATATTATATTACATTATAATATAATGTATTGTGGAAGTCTAACTCTGATCACTTTCTTTGCAAAAGAAGTGTCGTCTCTCCTCCGTCATTTTCAGAAATGTTTGTTTTTAGTTGTGAGGACTTCAATGTATTTAAGACGAGATGCAGATTTTACTTCAAACATTAAATTAAAATTGTTAGGTCACCTGATGTGTAGCCATGACAACATGGGCGTCGTCCCGCCCCCAAACACCCAGACGGTGAAGAAGACGATGAGCAGCGTGGTGGTGAACATCATCTGGCGGGCGTACGTGGCCGTGTCCCGGATGGCCAACGCGAACGCCATCGCCCCGCGCAGACCTTCAGAGGATCACATCCAGGAATCATCCAATCACATTAGAGCTGCAACGATTGGTCGGATGAGTCGATGAGTGAGGAAATGACGTGATCTCCATACCTGCAAACATCATCATGTGCTGGAAGTTCCCCTTGATCTTGTGCCTCCTGCCGAGGTTGAGAAGGAAGGACAGCGGGTAGATGTTCAGCGCTCTGCCGATGAATATGGACGTCTGACAGGCAGGTTAAGAAGTCTTTGGAGAGATTCAGGGAATGTGTGGGTTACTGAACAGGGGGCTACTGGGAACAGGACCAGGGGCCCATTGTGTCCAGGGCCCCCCCGACCCCTCACCTATAAAACGTCACTCAAAGAGACACGGCGCAAAATGACCACAAAGTGACACAAAACATATACACAAAGAACAAAACAAGTACAAAGAGACACAAAACCAAAACAAAGACGCAATAAATACTACAAAGAGATTCAAAACAAGTACAAAGAGAAACACAACATCTACACAAAGAACAAAGCGACCCAGAAGAGACACAAAAAGAGGCTAAACAACGATAAAGTCTTGCTCACATGTAGGAGAGGTGGTGACCCGTTGTCTCATAATCCATTCATGCTGACGGATGATATCTCTTTGGATGTAAATAGCACAAAACTCTGGGACATCACAGCAGACTCAAAGTCATCGACTTTGACCCAGTTCTGCAGGTGTGGAGATATTTCAGTTCTACCAGAGAGAAGGTCCCAGATGGAAACAGAAAAAAGATACGAAAGCCCCGACGATGAAGATGGGGCTGAAGATGTGATTCTGGAAGGTGAAGAGAGCCAAACCCATGTAGGAGAAGATGAAGTTCTCAGCCAGGAAGTGAAGGACCTCGAACAGCTGCAGGGAGAAATATCATATTCATCATGAATTACATTTAGAAACAGCAAGAACAAAAACACAAGCATTAAAATGGGCGTTGGATAAAGTCAGGTTCATAATCCTTGTTTCATGTGGTCGACATATTTTCGTCTTTAAAGGTTTTTACATTCATGATATCTCTTTATATCACTCCATAAATCAGAAAATACTGTCAACAGACATAAAAACATCCATTATCACCATGTTGTATTAATAAATGTATAAATGAGTGTGTGAGTGATGTGTGAACCTTCAGCACACAGAGAGGAATGAACGAGTGAAGTTTGGTGAATGTAAGAGCTGCTGAAGTGGAGATTTATCATCAGAGTCTGAGAACAAACTCATTTAGAGGAAACGTCCTTTAAAGAGACGTTTAGTTACATTACAGACATTTAGAGACTCTACAGGTGAACACATGAACTCACAGATATCACCATGAAACTTCACCACTTCATCACTCACATTAAGAGTAGTATTTATTGTATTACAAGTTTTATGAAATGTTGTGTTTAAATATGCAAATTTGTCATTATCGAATGGAAACTTTTGGTGAATTTAGTAGAAATCTACAGACACAAACAGACAAAGTATAAAATAAATGTTTTATTTCCTCTCGTCTGAAAGAAGACGAGTTAAGGAACCAGTTTTTTGCAATGTTTACTGTCTAAAAGTGAAGATTCTTGTCATATTGTACACGTGTAGTCTGCTAGAATACTTGGAACACTGGTCCCTGAATGCATCACGCTGCTCGTCCCTAATCTGCACCCCGACCTCAAGACTGAACCCCGTCTGGGAGCGACGTCCTCAGAAAACCCAGATTAAGGTCAGAGCAGGCCGCTCATGGAGCCATCTGGCAGCGTGGGCCGAGCACCCGGTCCTCACCACCACGGGGGGGGGGGGCATAAACGGGGTTTGCATGTGCAGGAAGTGGTCAGAATGTACCTGCTTGGTGCGCTTGTTGGACTCTGCAGAGAGGTTGTTGTGGGTGTAGTGAGCCTGCGTGATGCCACAGAACAGCACGGCCACGACGCCTGTAGTCACAAACAATCAGCTCGTTACTGGGAGTCATATTATCCCTTTAATTTCATGTCCTGCACATCTGCTGCATAATCTGTGTTTTAGTCCCCGTTACATTTCATTTGCATAACAGACAGATTGAGCTCTCTGAGGCTGTTCAGTCTAAACTGCTCATCATGACGTCATTCAGCAGAATCAACAGCTCGGAATTAAAAGAATTATAACTTTATCTGCAGAAACATTCACAGATATTTAACAACTGAAGCTTCATTTGAAGAGTAACTGCGTCATAAAATATGAGGGCATTTAACAGGAAGGGAAGTCTAATAAAAGATGCATTTGAGTTGCATTGTGGGAAATGTATTATCTCGGGGTTTTGGATGTCTCAGCCTCGGCTGCTTCAATTTTTATTATTTCCTTAAATCGGTCTCTTGAAAGTTTTCCTTTTAAAGATGTTTTGGAGAATAAAAAGGCCCGTGAACCAACTAATAACAATAGTGTAAATACAGAAGAAGACAAAGTGTGGAACGATAATAAGCTTAATATTGTTTTTCACATCCTTCACAACAATATGTGAAAATGTCTGAAAATATGTGAAAAATGTCCAGAAAATGTCAGAGAAATGTGTATTTCCAAAAGAATATGTAAATATACGTCAAGAAATACGTGAAAAATTACAGAAAACTGTCCCCAAAAAAATTCTAAAAAAATAGTTAAAAGTATGTGAAAAATATTTTTTAAATGTGTGAAAATATGTCAAAACAAACGAAAGAATTCAAAACAATGTCCGGAAAGAAATGTGTGAAAAATGTTCATAAGATGTCAGAAGAATACGTTTATGAATTTCCAAAAAACAATACGTGAATATATGTCCAGAAATACGTGAAAAATATTCTAAAAATATCAGAAATAAATGTGAATACATGTCCAAACATATGATAAAGTCATGTGCTGAATAGTGTCCCCTCTCAGCACCCTGACCACAGCGGTCTGCGCTCTACTTCCACACATTCCTCCACAGCAGCTCGGACCGGCTCACCTGTGAACCCGCAGGCTTCAGCCAGCAGGAAGGTGCTCCAGGACATGAGGAAGAAGAGCGCCGTCTCCAGCAGCGGGAAACAGTGCAGCTTGGTGAACTTGGTGACGTGAGAGTCGAGTTAAAGACATCAACAGAGTTTTAGATCTTTACTATAACTCACCTGCTGTCCAACATTAATCAAATACGTCTGAAAGTAGACTTTGTGTTTGTGAAGGATATGAGAGCGGTGACGACTGCTGTGGCTGCACCCATCACGAAGGAGCCGCTGAAAATACCCAGGAAAACCCCCACCGACTTGAAGAAGGCCGAGGCATCGAACATGTGTGTGTTGGCTCCGCTGGGCTGGTACGCCACGATAGACCTGCAGCACAGAGAGACGGATTTAAAGTCAGGAATCAACCAATCCGTCAATGAGGTTTGAATGGATTCACCTCCTCATGATTGAGGACAAGGAGGACTCTAACTTTGGCTCTTTTTGGGAAATAATTTCTGTTCCTATGATTTGTTTATTTAATGAAACACAATAATAGTTTGTTAACCCTTTGTGCCTCACTTTTAAAACAGTATAATAACATAAATAACATAAATATAATAAATAGCATCAATAAAATAAAATAAAGCAGAAAAGCGACGACATCACATAAAGGCCAATTTGTTCGTCTGTTAACCTGTGAGAAGACAAACTTTCAAAATCAAATGAAATAAAAAATGATCCCATAGGAATCACACAGACAAAATTATGGAAACATTTAAAATAAAACTGTTAAAAATTCCTCTGGCGATGCTCCATTGTTTTACAGTAAATACATAGTCAGTAGGTGCTTTGTAATATCTCCAGCAGAGGGAGGCAGAGGGCCGTCTGTCCGTCCAGAGGAGCAGCTGAATCTGTCTCACTTCAGTGTTGAATTTCACCATCAGGAGGGAAAAGGAGGTCAGGAGCCTCAGAGACGTTTATCTGGTGAAGAAGGCGGGAAAGGGACTCACGAGGAAAGCACGATGGCCACCGCGTCGTTCATCACACTCTCTCCAAACAGCAGAGCGTACAGATCCCCATCAGCATGGAGCTCGTTGAAGATGGCCAACACCGTCACTGCACACATTTAGAACATTTAGAACATGACGTTAGCTCATCCGCTCGGTCACAAACTGCTGACGCAGCGTGTGGTCACGTACCCGGGTCTGTGGCCGACATGATGGCTCCAAAGAAGAGGCAGTCGGTGTAGTAGAACTTGTCGGTCAGCTGTCCGACCATCTGCATGAGTTTGACCACACCGTACATCAGATTCCTGAGGACAGACAGACAGACAGAGCTTCCATCATTAAAGACAGGGTTAGTCATCTTCTTCACAAACATGTTTCATATGTTTTTATTGAAATTCTTATTTCAGCAATCAGTGAATCTAAATCTGTGAGAAAGAAACGAGAAGAATCTGTTTCTGAGGCTGAAAGACTGAAATAAGACGACTAATCATTTCATTCAGAACCAAAGGAACGATTCAATGTCTGTCTACCAGCCTGTTTACCTACCTATCTTTCTGCCTACCCGTCTGTCACTCATTGCTCGTCTTCCTCCAGCTTCTCTCTTAACAGCAGCCATGTTGTTTGTTTACATTCTTCATGATAATCTAGGGGGCGTGTCTTTAGAGGACTGTGATGAAGTCGTTTAAACACTGAGCTGAGTTTATAGGCCGGATCACTTGTTAGATCTAGATTACCAACCCCACCTTCAAGGTTTCATGAACAGAAAGTAGAAACTCACCCGATAACAAAACAAGAGATGGCAGTGCCCAGAAACGCATAAGTGATGATCGAGCCCAGATTCCTGAAGAAGTGTCTCTGGAAAAGGACACACACACACACACACACACACACACACACACACACACACACACACACACACACACACACACACACACACACACACACACACACACACACACACACACACACACACACACACACACACACACACACACACACACACACACACACACACACACACACACACACACACACACACACACACACACACACACACACACACACACACACACACACACACACACACACACACACACACACACACACACATCAGTGAAGGCCACACGGGGGGGGGGGGACTCCCTGTCAAACTGGAAACACAAATTCCTCTGTCTGACCGGTTATAAAACAAACAGCTCCACTCAAACACTATCCCAGAGGCTCACACACTCACAATACTGATTCCAATGTTTTCGAGGACGTGTGTGTGTTCCTGACTGTGAGGAGCGACTCTGTGAGGAGCGACTCTGTGAGGAGCGACTCTTATCAAATAAAACTGAAGGATTTACATGGCAGAGCGTCTGTGGTTCAATGACCCAGTAACACTGCTGTGTGTGGCTCCAGTGATCTAAAGCTGATGAACTGAATCAACAAGTTAACTACAAACTGTTCACATGTGCTCAGAGTGAACGAGCTCACGTGACCTCCTGCTTCCTGTTTCCTGCTTCCTGTGGCCGTTTGTTTGACTCATCAAAAACCATCTGGAAGCAAAGTACAGGCTGTCAAACTAACTGTTACTGAGACTCTACATCGTCTGACATCTCGTCACAGAAACTCCTCTGTCATCTCTGGCTTTGAGAACTGGTCGGGAGGAAGACTTCTAGAATAGTATTCTAATACCATACAGTCTGTACTACTATGACTAAGTGTGTACTACACACCGTGTAGAATGATGTGTACTACACACCGTGTAGAATGATGTGTAGTACACACCGTGTAGAATGATTGTGTACTACACACCGTGTAGAATGAGTGTGTACTACACACCGTGTAGAATGATGTGTACTACACACCGTGTAGAATGAGTGTGTGCTACACACCGTGTAGAATGATGTGTAGTACACACCGTGTAGAATGATGTGTACTACACACCGTGTAGAATGATGTGTACTACACACCGTGTAGAATGATGTGTAGTACACACCGTGTAGAATGATGTGTACTACACACCGTGTAGAATGATTGTGTACTACACACCGTGTAGAATGAGTGTGTACTACACACCGTGTAGAATGAGTGTGTACTACACACCATGTAGAATGATGTGTACTACACACCGTGTAGAATGATGTGTAGTACACACCGTGTAGAATGAGTGTGTACTACACACCGTGTAGAATGATGTGTACTACACACCGTGTAGAATGAGTGTGTACTACACACCGTGTAGAATGATGTGTACTACACACCGTGTAGAATGATGTGTACTACACACCGTGTAGAATGATGTGTACTACACACCGTGTAGAATGATGTGTACTACACACCGTGTAGAATGATGTGTACTACACACCGTGTAGAATGATGTGTACTACACACCGTGTAGAATGAGTGTGTACTACACACCGTGTAGAATGAGTGTGTACTACACACCGTGTAGAATGATGTGTACTACACACCGTGTAGAATGATGTGTACTACACACCGTGTAGAATGAGTGTGTACTACACACCGTGTAGAATGATGTGTACTACACACCGTGTAGAATGATGTGTACTACACACCGTGTAGAATGATGTGTACTACACACCGTGTAGAATGAGTGTGTACTACACACCGTGTAGAATGATGTGTACTACACACCGTGTAGAATGATGTGTACTACACACCGTGTAGAATGAGTGTGTACTACACACCGTGTAGAATGATGTGTACTACACACCGTGTAGAATGATGTGTACTACACACCGTGTAGAATGAGTGTGTACTACACACCGTGTAGAATGAGTGTGTACTACACACCGTGTAGAATGATGTGTACTACACACCGTGTAGAATGATGTGTACTACACACCGTGTAGAATGAGTGTGTACTACACACCGTGTAGAATGATGTGTACTACACACCGTGTAGAATGATGTGTACTACACACCGTGTAGAATGAGTGTGTACTACACACCGTGTAGAATGAGTGTGTACTACACACCGTGTAGAATGATTGTGTACTACACACCGTGTAGAATGAGTGTGTAGTACACACCGTCTAAAATGATGTGTAGTACACACCATGTAGAATGATGTGTACTACACACCGTGTAGAATGATGTGTAGTACACACCGTGTAGAATGATGTGTAGTACACACCGTGTAGAATGATGTGTAGTACACACCGTGTAGAATGATGTGTAGTACACACCGTGTAGAATGATGTGTAGTACACACCGTGTAGAATGATGTGTAGTACACACCGTGTAGAATGATGTGTAGTACACACCGTGTAGAATGATGTGTAGTACACACTGTACGGACACAAAGTACAGCAGAGGCTGATGGTAAATATCATTAGTTTGCAAGTATTTAGTCATAAACCACATTTTTTGGGTGAAAGGTCAGGAGGTCACCAAAACGCTTGTGGTTCATCCTGAATGTGTTTAAAAGCTCACAGCGATCTACTCAATAGCTCCATATGATCCACGACCAACACTCCTCGTGCAGGCCGTGAGCTGCTAGCAGCTAGAACAGAAGAATTAAAAGTGGAGCCACGGTCAGATCCTCAGAAGACGCTCCTCACAGCAGCAAAGCACAAGCTGTTAAACACGGATTCAGTCTCCATTATTAGAATATAAATAAAGTATAATACAACAGAGCCACCTCAGAGCTTTCCCAAAGAAAAGAACATGCAGCTCGACAACAATCGAAAGCAGAAGTTGCTCACGCTGTCAGACGTTTTTGATTTGCCAGTTAAAGAGTCAGAGAGGAAACGACTTCCTCTCAACTAGGTGGGGGGGTGGGGGGGGAACAGCAGTTTGTGGCAGCAGATCTGCCCACATGGTCCCCATCAGAACACATGCAGCACCTCACCTTCTTCAGACTGTACCCGGCGTGGAAAATAATTGGCGGCAGCAAAATGTTGAAGAATACTTCAGGGTCAAAGGTCACCTGGGAACAAAGAAGATGATTTACAGATGAATTAAAGAGAAGTGACGGGAGTAAGTCTGGAGAGCTGATGTTCCTTCCTGGCGGCCGGTACCTTGCGCAGCATGTCGTTCTGCTCCACGTTGTGGATCTCTCTGGAGTTGATCTCCCCTTTGAGGGTGTACTCAAAGAACTTCCCGCTGACGTTGAGCAGCACGGTGCTGACGGGTCCTACCTTCAGCGAGCAGCTCGGCGGCGTCTTGTTGTGGTAGCTGGTGGCGGGGATGCCGTACCGCAGGATCACACCGACCAGCAGACCTGAGGAGAACCCGAGGAGAACCCGAGCAGAACCGTCAATAAAAAAAAAAAAACACCTTCATTGTTCCCGAGAGGAATTTGTTTTTCACAAGGAGAATAAAAGAATAACAAAAGACCAACAAACACACGTGACACCAACTAATATCACATAAAGCATCATAAGAAGAAGCATCATTTGGGAAATGTATTGAAGACATCAGTCGGAATCTTGGTTTTGGCCGTCAGCATCCTGTTTGTCATGCCCATCGCAAACCTAGCATTAGTGTTAGCATGCCATGTCAGTTTGCTCTCAATGATATTGCCCAGGTACTTGTATTCCAGTAAACTCAATAGTTATGTCATTCATATTTACAGGAGGAAAAACAATGACTTCTTTAGTTTTCTTTATTTAATCTGAGTTCTCGTCTCATCGTGGGTTAAAAGGCCTCAGAGCTGCATCATCATGTTATCAACGTTCAACATCCTGAGGGCTAACGCAGACATCGGTACACAATATGAATGTGTGATATGACAAAACAGCAGAGGACACAACGTCCACGATGACTGGAAGACAAACACTATTGCATGTGAAATGTTTGGTTTTAGACATGTTGTTATAAACGCCACCATCCAAAATACAACTCCTCCGGTCATTGGCTGAACGTCAGAGGACACGCAGACGGCAGCAGAGAGGAAGAGAAACGGGAGATGGTGAGCAGAAGGAATGAGGCCGGCGGTTAGAGAACATAAATCCTCTGATCAGGCCTCTCTCCACACACACACACACACACACACACACACACACACACACACACACACACACACACACACACACACACACACACACACACACACACACACACACACACACACACACACACACACACACACACACACACACACACACACACACACACACACACACACACACACACACACACACACACACACACACAAGTAGTTCTCAAACTTTAGGTTCTTTCCAGCTCGTGGGAGGTTTTGTTTTTTAACAGGAAGTACCATAAAAGGAAAATGAGCATTTGATGTCCACCCTGTAATAAATCATGATCTTCCTTTAAACTCGAGTCACTGATTTGTCTTGATCGTCCTGCCACAATAATCTCATTATACCGACTGAACACGCAAAGTGTTTTTCTGCAGAATCTGCTCTTTATACAGCAAATCAATATTGGAACAAGGCTTCCACTTGGCAGCTCTTGTATACTGGTGATGGTCCACATCGTGACCTCTGACACTGTGGACGGTTTAACTCCATCAAAGTGAATAACACTGGTGACATGAATGTTTATTAAATGCAGAGAGAGTAAAACCACATCTGGAAGTAGTAAATCTCTGCTGTAACAATATTCTAGGTTCCTGTTATTGAACCCGACTGCTAACTGGAACTACAACTAGAAACTACAACACAGGAGCTCAGCTCACTTTCTAAGCATCAAAACAAATCAAAGTGCGTCCTCTTCATGTGACGTCTGTGGTTAATAAGTGACGGTCTGATCCGCCGTGAAGAGAAGCTGAATGTTCTCCTGAGACGTTGTTTCAGCGTCACACGTGGTGTCAGCGGTGACGGTCTGAAGTCAGGTGATCAAACACACTCTGTTGATCTCTGCTCCGTGCTCTGAACTGTGTTTATCAGTGAATATTCTGCTCTCATGAGGACGTCCCTGAAGGAAGAAGCAGTAGCTCACCGTCACAGAAACACATGCAGCTGATCACTAACAGAACCGCTGGTGAATGTGAGGCTTCGGTACCTTTCAGCCGTTCCTTCTGTCGCTTGTTTAACAACCAAAGTCTGCAGTCGGGCTCATCAACAAAGAGCCCGACTGACTCGGACTCTTAACCATCCACAGGACTATTCTTACTCATCCCTTTAAATACACACATGACACTTTAATAACACACTTATTTTAACACACTCTTAGTTTGTTTGTTTATCATATTTTATTGTAAATTGTCATATATTTTATTCTTAAATTATGTATTTTACTATATTGCTTATTGTCATACACCAATCACAAACTTACTTTGCAATAAACTGTTTCTGATCTCCAAAAAGAACCAAACAAATATCTCACTGTGTGGGAACGAACATATGAATCTGCTCACAACGAGCTCTGTAGAGATAGAGAGATATATATATATATATATATATATATATATATATATATATATATATATATATAGATAGATAGATAGATAGATAGATAGATAGATAGATAGATAGATAGATAGATAGATAGATAGATAGATAGATAGATAGATAGATAGATAGATAGATATATATACATACATACATACATACATACATACATACATACATACATACACACACACACACACATGAATATAAATATATATAATGTTATATTCGAGAGAAGACAGACATCTGCAACTCGCATCCAAAAAGAACAGATGGAAGAGGAAGACTGTGTATTTTGGGGTGGACTGTCCCTTTAAAAAGATGCATGACGATGTTAGATATTCTTATATTAAATGCACTTTAAAACAGCTAATTAATGCAAAACATATATCTTTTTACTCCGTCTTGTGTCCCATCTTTTCCTCCTTCAGCACTTTGAAAGCTTTAAATATTCAAAGATTCTCTCCAACATGTGTGCCCAGTCTGATGTATGGTGACGGTGTCAGGAGAACAGGAGCTGCATCAGGGTCGCAGTAATCTCATCTATGACACCAGACAGACGAGTGCCTCCGGATAATAACGCGGCACCTGCAGCAGCAGCTTCTGGAAACGATGTGAGATGTGTTCGCACTTCCATCATCTTCAGGTCCACCACTCTGAATCCTGCAAAGCCTGCTGCGTGTGCGTGTGCGTGCGTGCGTGTGTGCGCGCGTGTGTGTGTGTACGTGTTGGAGCGTTAAAACCGACGAGCCTCACCGTAAATCATTGCCAGCCCGGTCTCGTGAAGGAAGCGCACCCTCCGGTGCTTGAAGAGCCAAATGGTGAGAATGGTTAAGGTCAGCAGCAGAATGAACGTCAGCAGATTAACGCTGTCCTGTCGGTGACTTTCCTCAGCCTCCTTCTCGGTGGTGAGTTCTTCCATTCCGCCGTCCTCCGCCTGCAGCCCGGACACCGCCGCGCTCAGGAGCATCCAGGCGGCCATCATCGTGGTCTTCATCATCATCATCATCTTGTTGGTTCTCATCATCGAGCGTCCATTGGTGCAGGATGCTGCTGCTGCTGCTGGAGACACACCGAGGTCTCTATGCCATGTCACTGCTGTAAAGGTGCACACAGCTGAGCTCGAGCGGGGAAACGATCCAGCACCGTCCGCTGCAGGGTTCAGCCTTTTAAAGGAACACTGCGCCACGCGACGAGAGAGCGCGAGAGAGGAGCGGAGGAGCGCTGCCTGTGTGGAGGAGACCACATCACACACGGTTCACTTCATAGTGGTGGGGCTCTACGGCCATCACAGTATACATATATATATATATATATATATATGTAAAATAAATTACTTTTATTTATTTTATTTTGTTGTATATTTTTTTAACTTTATATATCTACATATACATATACATATATATATATATTGATATTGATATATAAAGTATAAAAAATAATCATAAATATATGTATATATATACATAAAAAAATAGATTTTATATTTATATCTTTTAACTTTATATACATATGTGTATATAAAGTAATATATATATACATATATTTAAATATGTAAAGTTTAAAAAATACAATAAACATGAACAAATATATATATAAACATATAAAGTTTTAAAAATACTAAAAATGTAATAATATATATACATACATATACATGTATGTATATATATTGCCAAAGCATCAAAATAAAAAAGTAAACGATATTAATATTTATATTCAGACATTAACATAACATTATGATTGTTATATGATAACATATATATATATATATACACAGTATTGCAATTACATTTCAACAAACACGTGTGTGTGCGTGTGTGTGTGCGTGCGTGTGTGTGTGCGTGCGTGTGCGTGTGTGTGCGTGTGTGTGTGCGTGTGTGTGTGTGTGTGTTGATACATATTGAGCACCAACATCTGCCTTGTCTCCTTCTCTCAGGAGTATATTTAATGTTGAGAGCACATTAACTCTTTAAAATCTGGGATTACAGCGTTGAATTTGTCAAAATAAATGTTCCTTATTTCATTGACTGTTTTACATTTTAGGAGGAAGTGCGTCTCCGTCCAACAGGGACCATATACTCAGGTTTCTTTTGGTTGCCATGTTTTTCTGTGTCTTCCTGTGGGGATTTCCAGTTTGTCTGTCTCTACTTTATATCTCTGACAGTAGAAATATATTCGGACTATTTCAAGCTACTGAGTCACTGCCGGGAGATTTTGATGAATTTGCAGTTCAGTCGTTCAAAACAGGAAACTCACACAGGCTGAGATTAGATTTTTTTAAATCCTGACTTTTGCAAGAAAAGTACAGATACAACAACATGGTCTTATATGGTAGTACATATATATATAGTGGGTGAGAGATGGGATGGTACACAGGGGGGGGCACAGCTGGAGGGACACTAGAGAGAATGCAGCTTTAACACATGAAGCTTTGACTTCACTTTAAAGAACCAGAGGTTGACTCCTGTCATGTTGTTGCGTTACCTGAAGGCCACTGTAGTTCTACACACACTGGTGAAACTGAGGTAACGTGAGCTCTTCTGCATTGCACTTTATGACATTTAACACTCAGATGCTCTTTTAATACGACTCCACAAGTTCAGCATCATCAGTGTTTTTGTATTTGAACCGTACATGTCGTCTGGAGAGCGATACAGAAACATCAGCTGCTGTTTTCACCAGATTCAGAGCCGCATCTTTCCTCAGACGGTGAGTCTCCTGAACTCATCCTCCACTAATAACACCGTTTTGTTTTTATTGTATTATTATCTAACACACTGGGACTACTAACTGCTGGGACTACTAACTGCATGTTGTTACGTAACCCTGTTGTAATGACAATAAACGAACATCGTAACCTTTAAAGTCAGGTGATGACACAGATCATGAAAAGGGGAAGTACAGAAAGAGCATCTCTCCCAGAGGCATGATGGGGGATTACCTATTATTAGAGTGGCCTAGTGGCTTAAATTGCAAGCTAATCTGACGTCCGGATGCACGTGGTTCCGTGTTTGATTGTGTTTATTTAGCGATAGTCTCCGTACCGTATCAATGCTAAAAACACACACACTTGCATTAAATTGCATGATTTGATTCTGAACTCTTTTCAGTCTTTTATTATTATTTAATGTAAGATATTTTACTTGTATAAGCAGCTTTTTGTGGCAAAGACAAAACCCAGAGAGTTGTGTCCATGTCGATGACGGTGCGTTCATGGTAGTCAGGTAATTTAGGGTCTTTCTGAATTTCCTCCTGCCTGACCATTGATACAAATGGTGAGATCAATGTGATATAATGTAATTGTTTTGTTTATTTTTGTTGTTCATGGAAGAGACAGATCCTCCCCTTGTTGTTTCATTTAATTCATTCATTTTCTAAAGTTTGTATCACTTTTGTTTTTCCGTGTTCTTTAAAAGAAAACCTAAATTAAAAACAATACAGAGAAGGAATTCATTTAATTACACCGTCGTGTATTTCACGACATTCACAGATATTATATGATTTTATATGCTCGAGGAAGTTAATTTAACTTGTAAAAATATCTTGTTTAAATCATCGGCGTAGATTTAGTGAAGTTCAATAAATATAAAGAATTATAAATATGAGATTAAAAGTCATAGATGTGAGATAAATAATTATAAATGTGAGATAAATGTCATCATTTTGAGATGGAAACTCATAATTATCACTTCTTATTATTGTATTTTACTGGCGCTGCTGGGCTTCCATAAAACCAACACCCTTCTATAAAATAAAAAACTGTGGAAATCTCTTTTCTACTTCTTTCACCCAAACGCCTCATGAGGACACGCCCCCTCTACGTGAACCCGTGACGCCATCACGTCGCTCTACCCTCGCCCTGTGATTGGCTGCTGTAGCTCGCTCTGGTGGAGGAGAGAGAGAGAGAGAGAGAGAGAGAGGTGTGAAACAGAAGAGTTGCTCGTCCCTAAAGAACCGTCTGCTGCTCCTGTGTTGCTCTTCCTGCTCCTTCATCTTCTTCTTCTTCTTCTTCTTCTTCTTCTCTCTCCGCTTCACGTTCCCGGCCGCACAGACTCCACGATGGGCTGTTTCTTCTCCAAGAAGTCCAAGAGGAAGTCCTCCGAGACAGGAGACGAGCGGACGCCGCAGACGACGACCGTCGACACGACGACGACGGGCCACGCTGTTCCCCTTGGCAACAACAGCGAGGAGGCTCCGAAGCAGTACAGCTGGGACAAGCGGGAGAAGGTAACCACAGCAACAACAACAACAACAACAACAATCATCATCATACTGACCGTGTGTCTGACCCGTGTCACACCTTCTGAACATCGCTTCCTTGTCTTTGCTGCAGGTTATGATGAAGATAATTCATCTGTACATTCATTAAGTCATGTTAAAGTGACGTCACATGATGAAGATAATTCATCTGTACATTCATTAAGTCATTTTTAAAGTGACGTCACATGATCGTTCGTGAAGCTGCTGCAGCTGTTTGTTCACTGACATTCATGCGCAGACATAATGTCATATAAATATATAAAGAGATGAAATGTCTGCAATGACTCACGGTAAATACACTAATATTAATATGTAATATATAACTGAAGCATGTTGGCAGCATATAGCATTTTAAATCAACTGCTAAAAGATATAACAACATCAGTTTGAGCTTTTAAAACCATGTTCTATGATTATTAACATTAATGTTTAATCACACACTCTTATATATACATGTTTTAAATAAGCAAATGTACACAGTATGGTTTTAATATCACGGTGTACAATCCACATATCACTGGTGCGTTGAGAAGCCAAACGTTGTGTCAGTGAAACATTAAAGTTAAACAGAAGCCATCCACAGTGAGGAGAAGGAGGAAGTATTCAGATCCTCTACTGCAGTAAAAGTACTACAACTACACCGAAGAAATACTCCGCAACAAGTAAACGTAGCATGAAACAACATCAAAACACACGAACCAGAATGCTCCTCATGTTTTAATAAATATAATAAGTATGTTAATGCAGCAAGTATTTAGAAGAAAAATAATAATTCTTCACTTCAATCTGAACCCTGAATATTATTAATGAAGGACCTCCATGTATATATGTGTGTGTATATATATATGTATGAATCTTTAAATAATAGTCTCTAAATAATCACATTCCCATGTTTCCTGTATTAATGCAGCGCTGGTTGTTCTGCATGATGACATCGCTCTCAGCTCTCACTCTGTTATCTCATTATGGGATTACAACAGTCCACAGCTGACCACAACATGGCTGCTGCTGCTGCTTCTGCTTCTTCTTCTTCTTCTTCAGGCTGGTTAAACGTCCGCGTTGACTCGATGTAACGAGTCAAACTGTGGTCGACCACATAAAACACGTCTGAAAATAGCTCAATGGTCACATGATCACATCTCATGGAGGGAAAATGTTTGAACGTTAGTGGAACATGACATCAAATTAGACTCTGAGATGGAGTAAAAGTACTACAACCACACTAGTGAAAGTCCTGCAGAACCTCACTGAAGTAAAAGTATACAAGTGTAGTGAAAGTAAAAGTATTTATTGATCAGTAAAATGTTCCTGCTGAATGTTTACTCCTTTATATCCTGTTGGCTGGTTTAATCTACATCAATGCATCATATTCTATAAGAGTACAATATTTACCTCCGGGACGTAGTGGAGGAGAAGTAGGAAGTACTCAGTGAAGTACACAAACCTCAAATTTGTACTTAAGTGCAGCACTTGAGTAAATGTACTTAGTTACTTTGCACGCCTGGTTGCTTCATCTTTCCTTTGTTTTTATATCAGATTGAATCCCCTCCAGCGACTCCAGCAGAGGAGTTCTACTTTTATTTTGTCAAAATAAAAGTCCTCTTTAAAAGTCCTCTCATGTTCTTTATTGGACAAATGTTGAGGGGGCGTGTCCTCTGTGTCCTGTTTATTGTACGTGAGATGAAAAGATATTCTTCCCAAGTTCAACTAAATATGCTCACTTCATTGAATAAACTTAAACACAGTGTAATGTAGTTCTGTAAATGTACTTAGTTACATTGCACCACTGTTAATAAGCCTGTTTAGAAAGCTTCATACGGTCTGATGACTGAAGGATAAAGCTCCGTGTTGTTATTGGATGAGGTGTAAACCTCTGAATCTGTCCTTGTGTTGAATAAACCCCGGTGTCTCTGCTCAGGTGGACCCTAAAGACTACATGCTGACGGGGCTCAGAGACGTGACGGTGGGCCGCCTGCCCGGCAAGCTGAACGGCCAGCAGTTCGTCATCCAGGAGTGCGAGAACTGCGACATCTACGTGTTGGACCACTCGGCCACCGTCACCATCGACGACTGCGTGAACTGCCGCGTGGTCCTCGGGCCCACCAAGGGCAGCGTGTTCTTCAGGGACTGTAAGGACGTCAAGTGCGTCGTCGCCTGCCAGCAGTTCCGCACGCGGGACTGTAAAAAGATGGAGGTGTTCCTGTGCTGCGCCACGCAGCCCATCATCGAGTCCTCCACGGGCATGAAGTTCGGCTGCTTCCAGTACTTCTACCCCGAGCTGGCCTTCCACTTCAAGGACGCCGGGCTCAGCATCTTCAACAACAACTGGAGCAACGTGCACGACTTCACGCCGGTGTCCGGGGAGAACAACTGGAGCCTGCTGCCGGAGGCCTCGGCCGTTCTGGATTCGGTGCCCGGCCCGGACCCGGAGTCCGAATTTAAGTCGGTTCGGATCTCCGGCAACCCCGAACGCAGCATCGTGCCTTTGACGAAGGGCGGGCGGCGAAAGGACAGCGAGGAGTCCTGCCTCTTCGTCTTCTTCGCCGGAGAATACGCCACCGCCAACGCCCGCAAACTGATCGACGAGGTGAGTGTGAGGAGGTTTCACCTCTGGTCTCAGTTTTATGTGAAAGGAACAAAAGATGAAGCCCAGTGAGCACCGACGGTGAAAAGATGCTCAAAACTGGTTCAAACAGTTACACATTCAGACCGTATTTCACCGAATTGTTTCATCCTCTACAGATTGCTAATAATTGCATATCTTCATTTTAGAACCTATAATTAGGAAACCACATCCACATTTCTCAGTTGAAACCAGGCGACAACCTCCGGTTCATTAAAGTTCTTCAAAGCTTCATGTCTTAAAGCTGCATTCTCTCTAGTGTCCACCAGGGGGCGACTCCTCTGGTTGTATAGAAGTCTATGAGAACATGACTCTACTTCTCTCTTGATTTATTACCTCAGTAAACATTGTAAGCATGAGTTTATGGTCTCAATCTCTAGTTTCAAGTCTTCTTCAATACAGCATGATGTTCATTTAGTACATTATGGTCCATTTAGAGTCAAACAGACCATAAAGCAGGGGATGCTTTAGGGCGGGGCTACACGGTGATTGACAGGTCTCTACCAGAGACGTATACGGCGTCTCTACGTCGCTCCTCCTCAGTCCAGATATGGTCACTTCCACATTAATGTTCCCGTTACGATGAACAGGAAGCAGCACAAAGTCTATATAGTTCCATATTTATCACATTTTATTTGAGACAATAAATGTCTCAAATAATAATTTGATACATTTAACCGACCAGTGAAACACTACTTTGGTAAAATACTTTCACAGAAACCAAATATCCTCTCTCATCAGCTGAATGTTGCATCATCACTAAAGTTTACATCACTGTCATACAAATAAAGTAGATCTTATCTTTAATATTCTCTCTGATGTGCTTTGAGTTTAAAATGCTGACTCGCTGTCTGTTTTAGTAGTTTCGTATAAATACGTGTAGTATTCTAAAGTTCCTAAAGTTCTGTTTGTTATTGTTCAGCTTCTTCAACGCTCCGGAAACGTTCCAGTGATGTTTGTGTCGCTGCCAAAAGCTCAAAGTCAGCGTTACTCCATCTCAGAGGCATCCAGTTCATCTGCTCCGTGTGTGTGTACACGGAGGGTTCTTGAAATACTTTGAAGTACTTCATATTCAAGACGTTTCTCTCCGTGTGTTCAGGCCACCGCTAAAGGCTTCGTGCTGATCCAGACCAAGGAGGTGTCCATGAAACCTGAAGACGTGAAGAGAGTGTTCCAGAGCAGTGCGGAGGATCTGGTGGAGTGGAACACTAAAGGTACGTTCATGTTGCTGCTCAGGAACTCAGCCGGATGTGTGAGATCTTATCTGACAAGTAGTTTCATATTTACATCTAATGTTAGAAGAAAAACACTGATCCTTAAAGTGATGTTCTGTAGTGTGTGTGTGTGTGTGTGTGTGTGTGTGTGTGTGTGTGTGTGTGTGTGTGTGTGAGGTTCTCCTCCACAGTCAGGGTTCTACTACAGTAGATGAGTTCATAGAAACAGACAGGAGAACCAGCACGGGAGCAAAGTGATGTTCTGCTGTGGACGTATGTTAGACTCTAACAGAATGTCTCTCAGTTGAAGTGAAGCTATATTCAGAATGTCTTCACCTCTTCACCTTGCTGTCAGACAGACCTTTCTGAGGGGAACTCAAGCTGTTATCTATGATCTCTACAAACACACCAGACTCCATTCACTCAAACACTGATTCTACCTCTCAGCACATTACATTACATTACATTACATTACATTACATTACAGTCATTTAGCAGACGCTTTTATCCAAAGCGACTTACAATAAGTGTATTCAACATCGGTTTTCGAGAGAACTAGTCACCAGAAGTAATAAGTGCATGTCCTGGCTCCAGGACACAGGAGCTGCTGCTCTCCTGCTTCAGTTCCGACTAAAAATCCAAACCTCATTATGAAAATGTCAAAACTGGTAAAGACGGTCAATTCATAAGCTTGAATATTAAATATATTTGTTCTTTAATCTCTCCTCTGAAGGTCCGGTCATCGCTCTGGAGCTGAACGGAGACGGAGTGGTGGAGGCCTGCAAGAGCATCGCCAGCGACGTGTTCAGCGGCACCAAGGTGATCCAGACTGACCCGGAGTCTCTTCTTCTGGTGTTACACGTCACAAACAAAATGCATCTAATCGACAATGTCTGATGTTTCATTTCTTCTGCAGGTCTTCGTCTCTGATAACAAAAACTCGTCCTCTCGAGATGTCGACAGCTTCTTCAACTTCGCTGACATGCAGATGGGCTTGTGAGCGAAAACGAGCATCCAAACAAACTGATTCCCCTGAACGCCTCGCCGTCCAGCGCTGGTTTAAGTACGAGCAGCCTGATTTTAATCCTCAAAGAATCATGATACGCAATGACAAATATTAAAGTCTGGTTTTCATAAAGAAACTCAGCTGATCAGCTGTGAGTCTAAAAACATCCAGCCGTGCTGAGAGTGCTGTGAATATTTATATTTCTATGAATGTATTCGGTTGCTTGTATCGATTTGTGAATGTAGCTCTTTGCTGTAAATGTAATTCATTTTAATTTAAAGCTTTGTTTTTCTGATATGAAACCGTCGATGCAGCAGAAAGAACACGAGCACACGAATGGGAAAATATTTTATATATATTTATATAAATGTAGATATATATATTTATATAAATATATATATTTATTTATAAATATATATATTTATATATAAATATATATATTTATATATAAATAATATATATAAATACATTTATATATTGTAATATATCTATAGATCATGTTTTATTTCTTAAATGATTTCTTAAGTGTGTGTGTGTGTGTGTGTGTGTGTGCGTGCGCACGTACGGTTACTCTTCTCTTTGAGGCCGAAGCTGAACTGTGACCGTTAGTTTCTCTTCTAGATGAACTCGTGTGTTTACGTTCATCAGTGTGAACTCTTTGTATTATAGTTCTGTGACGTAGCCAACTCACGTGATCATTATTATTTTGTAAAATGTGTTTTATACTCTGCTGAATGTTCTTGTTTTTTTGTATATGGACACAAAAATGTATGTTCTTTATCATTTTTTTAGTAAAAGTTTCATAAAGTCTGACTTCACACCTGTGCTGTTATTCTGTGTTAAAGAGTGAACCAACGTAAAGTAACGACGGACTACAACCACCGTGTTTAATAATCCGTCCTCTCGTCTGTCAGCAGCACAAACACTGATCTTAAAGAGACAGTACTGGTGTTCTGTAGTGTGTGTGTGAGGTTCTCCTCCACAGTCAGGGTTCTACTGCGGTAGATGAGTTCATAGAAACAGACAGGAGAACCAGCACGGGAGCAAAGTGATGTTCTGCTGTGGACGTAACAGAATGTCTCTCACAACAACACAACCTCAGCAACAGATGGAGGCAGCAGGAGAGCAGCAGCTCCTGTGTCCTGAGAGGTAGAATCAGTGTTTGAGTGAATGGAGTCTGGTGTCGGCTTCAGTTCCTTTGTCATAAAGATCTGTCTAAAAGCCTGAACTCTCCCTCCAACAGAAACATTGTTTCCTCTTTGTAAGCTGATCAGCTCGTCCTCTTTTGTGAAGAACTCCCAAAGTTGAACTTGAGCTCTTTGACGTTAGTGAACGAGCTGTAAACAGAGTCCGTGTGACTGCATGTCGGCAGGATTTTCCTCTTTTGGTTTTCTAGTGGTCGTTGCAGCTCGACCTCTCATCAGTTATTCATTCATCAGGATTAGCTGAAGTTAAATGAAAACATGGAACGTTTTCTGTTCAGAGGGACGTCTCTCTGTATCTGTCAACCTTTTTGTACTCGAGCAGTTGTTGTCGAGCGGTTTGTCTTCGTGAACGCACATCTGTCTGTGATTTGTTGCTCGGACATTCAGAATGACACCCTGTCTTTATGCAACACATTAGAAGCTGTAGAACACCTGACTGGTTATTTATTATCAGAGTTACTTTATTATATTTCCTGTGATCAGTGTCAGCTGTCACAAACGGTGCTGGTTAGTTTCAGGAAATAAGAATCAGAGAGAAATGAAAAGATTGGATGTTTGGTCGGCTTACTTCATGAGAACTGAACTGTAAATGATATATTTCATAGTTTAAACTCATTGTTCTCTAACATGTTAATATCATTATCAATATGATCAGAAGCATCGCTGTATTTATTTATATTTCACCATTCCACGTTTATTTCAGTACTATTGTCTTACTGTTTACAAAGAGTTTTATTAATATATAAATATGTATATTTATACATAATTTATTCATAAAGATATATATATAAATACATATCTTTCTGTATAAGACCATCAATAACTGCAGAAGGTGGCAGCAGTGCAGCATGTAAACGACCGTTAAAACCCAAAGAAGAAGACTTTTAACGACTGTATTCTTTTTATTTTAATGGTTTAATTCAATGAAGTTTAATTTATAGCTTCGATAAATATCACATATCAAAAATGTGCCTCAGAGGGTTTTACACGTTGCTCAACAACCTTCAGGGACACTAAATAAGTAAAATAACAGTTTTTTAAAATGTATATATGAATAAAAAATGTTGCCAACATTATCACATTTATTATAAAATATATTTCTCCTCTTTTCTTGGGTTTTTGAAGAAAGTATGCACCACATCTTCCCCTAATAATGCAAAAGTATTTAAAGTTTATAAATCTGTAAAAGTTTGTGTTTATGTTGTATTATTATTATTATTATTTCTGCATTGGCTTTATTCTTTGTTGTGGTCTATGGATCGAGGTTAACAGCAGTGTAACTATATTTACTCAAGTACTCTACTTAAGTACAATTTACATATATATATATATATATATATATATGTACTGAAGGTACTTGTAAATGTACTTTTTACTCCACGACACAGGTTTAGTTTCTTTTCAGATTCAGTTAATTAATACAAAATAATAATGAACTAATAAATTATGTATTATTATAGATTAAACTAAAAGCATAATATAAAGTAGTAAAAAATGAGCTCCTTTATCAGCTGCAACATAAAAGCAACACATTCATCAATAATTATAATACAATAAAGTATTTTATTCTGAAATAGTACTTTTACTTTTGCTACTATAGGTATATTTGTATGCCAATATTTTAGTACTTTTACTTTTAATTGTAAAAGTATGTTTTACTACTGAGTCCTTCTACCACCACCACTGGAGGTTAGCGCCAGTTGACAAATCGAGCGCACCTAGGTCGAAGGGAAGCCGGCGGGGTTTAGGACCCTGCGGGAGGCGCGGTACAATAGAGCCGTTGTGCCGTGGTGGACCGACTTGCTACCCAGGAGATCCCCTCTGTGGTCGGATACAAACCTCCAGATTTTCACCCCCGCAGCTACAACCAACCAGAGCCTCGGATATATTTTTCTACAGGTACATGTTGGACGCGGTGTCCGGGCGGATATGTGGCTGGAATAAAGCGGACAGCAGTGGAGGTAAAAACGGGGGGAGGAATGTGAAACAATATGCGCGTGTGTTAGGAGAGAGATAGAGAGAGGGGCAGGAAATACCCAGGATGAGGCCTTCTTTTTCTCTCTCTCTGCTGCGTTCATGCTAGCGACCGTTAGCTTTGCGCGCGCTCGTGTCCGTCAAATGACCGTTACTACTCTGACTAACGGACCCGGTCGAGCTGTGTGGTAGTTTCGTCTTAATGGATCTAGGAAGTGACATCTTTGTGTGGTGGTGGCGCCCACGTTTGATTCCTCCACAGGCTGCAGTGCAGCCCGCTAGAGGCCCGGATGTTAGCTTGTGTGCGTGATTGAGAGGAAGTTAGCTTCACATTTCAAGCTTCCGATTTGGCAGCTAAGGGGAAAGTTAAGGCCTATAAAATAAAAGCCTTATTTTATTAAGGCCTGTAAAAAACATTTTTAACATGTAAACCACATTGAACCAGGTTTCTTACCAAAACCATTATACATACTCTGATCAAGTCTGGACTAGATTAGAGAGAAGCCAGAGACTCTTTGAAACCCAGTTTAAGATTTATGAAAGCCTTATTTTGTTTGTGAAAATGTAAATAAAATAGAGATGTTACTGCTTTGTTTGCACCTAGACCCCATTGAACAGCAATGAATGAAGTTAACTTTCCGCTATATTGTCGAATCAGAAGCTAACTTCAGTGTGTGTGTTTGGCGCCAACACGGCTCTTTGATGAAGGCGGACACTGTTTACTCTGTTTCTGACCGCAGTACTCACAGATATTAGTACATTAAATACAATATATGAAGAAATACATGTAAACAAGGCGGACATTGTTTTCCTGTTACCCAGAAACCTCTAGTCAGTGTGATGTCATATCCGTGCTCATTCACAGCCTGTAGTCTCCTTTAGTTTATACTAGTACATATATAGTACATAGTACATTTATACATATATTAGTTTATACTAGTATTAATACATATATTAGTTCATACTAGTATTAAATACATATATTTGTTTATACTAGTAATAATAAATATATTAGTTTATATTAGTAATAATAAATATATTAGTTTATACTAGTAATAATACATATATTAGTTTATACTCGTATTAATATATATATTAGTTTATACTAGTAATAATAAATATATTAGTTTATACTAGTATTAATACATATATTAGTTTATACTAGTATTAATACATATATTAGTTTATACTAGTAATAATACATATATTAGTTTATACTAGTATTAATACATATATTAGTTCATACTAGTAATAATAAATATATTAGTTTATACTCGTATTAATATATATATTAGTTTATACGAGTATTAATACATATATTAGTTTATACTAGTATTAATACATATATTAGTTTATACTAGTAATAATAAATATATTAGTTTATACTAGTATTAATACATATATTAGTTTATACTAGTAATAATACATATATAATAGTTTATACTAGTAATAATACATATATAATAGTTTATACTAGTATTAATAAATATATTATTTTATACTAGTATTAATAAATATATTAGTTTATACTAGTATTAATAAATATATTAGTTTATACTAGTATTAATAAATATATTAGTTTATACTAGTAATAATAAATATATTAGTTTATACTAGTATTAATAAATATATTAGTTTATACTAGTATTAATAAATATATTAGTTTATACTAGTATTAATAAATATATTAGTTTATACTAGTATTAATAAATATATTAGTTTATACTAGTAATAATAAATATATTAGTTTATACTAGTATTAACACATATAATAGTTTATACTAGTATTAATACATATATTAGTTTATACTAGTAATAATACATAAATAATAGTTTATACTAGTAATAATACATATATAATAGTTTATACTAGTAATAATACATATATTAGTTTATACTAGTAATAATACATATATTAGTTTATACTAGTATTAACACATATAATAGTTTATACTAGTATTAATACATATATTAGTTTATACTAGTAATAATACATATATTAGTTCATACTAGTATTAAATACATATATTAGTTTATACTAGTATTAATAAATATATTAGTTTATACTAGTATTAATAAATATATTAGTTTATACTAGTAATAATAAATATATTAGTTTATACTAGTAATAATACATAAATAATAGTTTATACTAGTAATAATACATATATAATAGTTTATACTAGTAATAATACATATATTAGTTTATACTAGTAATAATACATATAATAGTTTATACTAGTATTAATACATATATTAGTTTATACTAGTAATAATACATATATTAGTTTATACTAGTATTAACACATATAATAGTTTATACTAGTATTAATACATATATTAGTTTATACTAGTAATAATACATATATTAGTTTATACTAGTATTAACACATATAATAGTTTATACTAGTATTAACACATATAATAGTTTATACTAGTATTAATACATATATTAGTTTATACTTGTAATAATACATATATTAGTTCATACTAGTATTAAATAAATATATTAGTTTATACTAGTATTAATACATATATTAGTTTATACTAGTATTAATAAATATATTAGTTTATACTAGTATTAATAAATATATTAGTTTATACTAGTAATAATAAATATATTAGTTTATACTAGTATTAACACATATAATAGTTTATACTAGTATTAATACATATATTAGTTTATACTAGTAATAATACATAAATAATAGTTTATACTAGTAATAATACATATATAATAGTTTATACTAGTAATAATACATATATTAGTTTATACTAGTAATAATACATATATTAGTTTATACTAGTATTAACACATATAATAGTTTATACTAGTAATAATACATATATTAGTTTATACTAGTAATAATACATATATTAGTTCATACTAGTATTAAATACATATATTAGTTTATACTAGTATTAATACATATATTAGTTTATACTAGTAATAATACATATATTAGTTTATACTAGTATTAATACATATATTAGTTTATACTAGTAATAATACATATATTAGTTTATACTAGTATTAACACATATAATAGTTTATACTAGTAATAATACATATATTAGTTTATACTAGTAATAATACATATATTAGTTCATACTAGTATTAAATACATATATTAGTTTATACTAGTAATAATACATATATTAGTTTATACTAGTATTAATACATATATTAGTTTATACTAGTAATAATACATATATTAGTTTATACTAGTATTAATACATATATTAGTTTATACTAGTAATAATACATATATTAGTTTATACTAGTATTAACACATATAATAGTTTATACTAGTATTAATACATATATTAGTTTATACTAGTAATAATACATATATTAGTTCATACTAGTATTAAATACATATATTAGTTTATACTAGTATTAATACATATATTAGTTTATACTAGTAATAATACATATATTAGTTCATACTAGTAATAATACATATATTAGTTTATACTAGTATTAATACATATATTAGTTTATACTAGTATTAATACATATATTAGTTTATACTAGTATTAATACATATATTAGTTTATACTAGTATTAATACATATATTAGTTTAAACTAGTAATAATACATATATTAGTTCATACTAGTATTAAATACATATATTAGTTTATACTAGTAATAATACATATATTAGTTCATACTAGTAATAATACATATATTAGTTTATACTAGTATTAATACATATATTAGTTTATACTAGTATTAATACATATATTAGTTTATACTAGTATTAATACATATATTAGTTTATACTAGTATTAATACATATATTAGTTTAAACTAGTAATAATACATATATTAGTTCATACTAGTATTAAATACATATATTAGTTTATACTAGTAATAATACATATATTAGTTTATACTAGTATTAATACATATATTAGTTTAAACTAGTAATAATACATATATTAGTTTATACTAGTAATAATACATATATTACTAGTAGAAATATTTACTAGTATAATATATATATATATATATATTGTATATTTCTTATTTGCTAAATACAAATAGAATAAGGTAGTTAATGGTTGTGTTTTTGAATGTGTTGGTTTATCTCTCAGCCTGTATAAAATAAGATGTTTAATGAGTTAAACAGTTTTTATTGAAGTAGCGGCTGACGTCTCCTCCTCTTCCTCTTCAGGATGTTACAGGATGAAACGTCTCAGGTCGTCGAGCAGCAGCGACAGTTCAGACAATGAGAGTGAGTCAACGTGAACATGAATCTCCTCTTCTTCTCTGCTGCTCTTTTATTCACACGTTGCATTCTTTCATCAGGTCCCTCCACCTCCTTCTGCTCCTCCAACAAGTATGGAGGCGGCAAACCTGGAGCTCCGGCCTCCAACCAGAAGAAACCGGCTGAAGTAAGTTCCCGTCCTCTGCTGTCGCAGCTGAGCTCTGTTTACAGGTGAGGTCAGGCGTCTCACTCTGCTGCTGTCTCACCCCTCAGGTGTTCAGAAAAGACCTGATCAGCGCCATGAAGCTGCCCGACTCCCACCACGTGTCCCCGGAGGACTACTACCTGCTGGCGGACGCCTGGAAGCAGGAGTGGGAGAAGGGGGTCCAGGTGCTGGCGAGTCCAGACACCATCCCAGAGCCGTCGGTCAGGTAACGCTGTCCGGCTGTCAGACCGACGGGGTTACATGAGTCAGAGAAGCCTGCTTCACTCCGGACAACAGACCCACTGACACGAGTCCTTCGTCTTCAGTGATGAAGATTACAATCATCACTCAGTGTTAACGACTCAGCAGTGATGGAAACATGACGCCGGAATAATGTTATGTGACGCACGTTGATGAGAACATATAATAAATAATTTTTGGACAATTATTATAACTTATTAACTTAAAAAACATAGAATTAACAATCTCTCCTTTAAACCATCGGAACCGTCAACAGTCACTGACTCTGGTTTGGTCCAAACTCAACCTGACTTCACAGAGTTGGATGTGAAAGAACCGTTCTCTGCTCTCCTTAGAGACCTTAGGTGACGTCATTGGTGCATGACGTCACCATCTGAACTAGATCATTAGAGAAGCCAAAGACTCGGCTTTATGAAAGGGTTATCCTGCTAGTTTGGTCAGTGTTTAATAAAACGTATAATCCCGATCATGCCGGTGCTAAGATGTGTCTTGTGTGTTCAGAGTCATGGAGGAGAAGCCCACAGAGGTCCTCTACACCCACCAGAGGAAGCACATCCAGTGCTCCAGCCGCGAGTCCACAGAGCCGGGTTACGTGGACATCAAGGATCTGGCCGAGGCCATGTGTCGCTACGACCTGGACGACATGGACCTCCACTGGCTGCAGGCGCTCAACAGGGAGCTGGAGCGCATGGGTGAGGAGAACCCGCTCAGTACTACTCGATACAGCTCTGTGTCGTTTATCGATCATCACTTAACTTAAAGGCAGCTACAAGAGCCCCTCCACCCCATTACTTATCTCTCACATGTACCTCCATGTACACATACATGTTCGTATACATACATATCCATAAACACACTAATCTCACGGGGTCATTCCTCAGAAATGACTTCATACGAGTCCAGCACCGAGCTGTGAGTACGTTGCAGGACTGACGGTGTCCGTCTGTCCTCTAGGGGAGGAGCCTGTGGACGAGCTGACGATGGAGCGAGCGATGGAGGCTCTGGAGAGCCAGTGTCACGACAACATGAACCACGCCATCGAGACGGTGGAGGGCCTCGGCATCGAGTACGACGAGGACGTCATCTGTGACGTGTGCCGCTCGCCCGACAGCGAGGAGGGAAACGACATGGTGTTCTGTGACAAGTGCAACATCTGTGTGCACCAGGTAACTCTCATTTCAGAGAACTTGTGACACAAAGATAATCGTCTTCATGTGAGTAATGAACCGGTGACCTTTCATGGTGATATCTATTCTTTAAGTGTTTTATTCTATTGTAGCGTCTCTTCTTAATCGTTGCTTTTGTTTTTATGATCTCATGTTAGAATCATGTCTATTCTTGTGCCGATGACATAAAACATCCTTCAGTAAATACTCCGTGTCCTCCTCTCAGGCCTGCTATGGAATCGTCAAAGTGCCCGTAGGGAACTGGCTCTGCAGGACGTGCGTCCTCGGCATCGACCCTCAGTGTCTCCTCTGTCCTCAGAAGGGTGGAGCCATGAAGGCCACGAGAGCCGGGACCAAGTGGGCTCATGTGAGCTGTGCTCTGTGGATCCCAGAGGTACACACACACACACACACACACACACACACACACACACACACACAGGGAGCATTGAATGACCTCACCCTGCCGTCCCTTCCTAGGTGAGCATCGCTTGTCCCGAGAGGATGGAGCCCATCACCAAAGTGTCCCACATCCCGCCCAGCCGCTGGTCGCTCATCTGCAGTCTGTGTAAATGGAAGACCGGCGCTTGTATCCAGGTGAGTGCAGCTAGTTAGCTTAGCTTAGCTTAAGTTAGCGTGAAGACGGGAAACAAGGGGCGGTCTTGTTGTCACTGCACCCGGAGAAATAGTTCCTTTTCTAATTAATTCCTTTTAGTTTCGGGGGCATCCTAAAGCATCCCCTGCTTTATGGTCTATTAGAGACCTGTCAATCACCGTGTAGCCCCGCCCTAAAGCATCCCCTGCTTTATGGTCTATTAGAGACCTGTCAATCACCGTGTAGCCCCGCCCTAAAGCATCCCCTGCTTTATGGTCTGTTTGACTCTAAATGGACCATAATGTACTAAATGAACATCATGCTGTATTGAAGAAGACTTGAAACTAGAGATTGAGACCATAAACTCATGTTTACAATGTTTACTGAGGTAATAAATCAAGAGAGAAGTAGAGTCATTTTCTCATAGACTTCTATACAACCAGAGGAGTCGCCCCCTGGTGGACACTAGAGAGAATGCAGCTTTAACACATGAAGCTTTGAAGAACTTTAAAGAAGCGGAGGTTGCCTCCTGGAGACAAAATAATAACGAGACTCCGACAGTCCGGATTAAACAAACAAGATATAATTAAATAATAATAAATGAGTCATTGTGGAACAACTCGTGCAGTAAAATGTGTGAAAAGCTGCAGAAAGGTTGGTAGCTGATCATCATAGAGCATTGGTCATTGATTGGTTTCTCTGAAGCGTCAGAATGTATTTTATATGAAAATAAAGTTATGATGATCATCATAATCATCATTTTGTCCCCAGTGCTCGGTGAAGAACTGCACCACTCCCTTCCACGTGACGTGCGCCTTCGAGCACAGCCTGGAGATGAAGACCATCCTGGACGAAGGCGACGAGGTCAAGTTCAAGTCGTACTGCCTGAAGCACAGCCAGTCCAAGAAGGCCGGGGAGGCCGGTCTGAGCCCGGCTCGCTCCAAACCCGCCGGCGACGCCCAGAAGGTGGGCGGCGGCCAGCGGGCCCAGAGGCTGCAGGAGCTGGAGGAGGAGTTCTACACCCTGGTCCAGCAGGAGGACCTGTCCCGGGCCCTCGGGCTGCCGGCGCGCCTCCTGGACTTCATCTGTCAATACTGGAAGCTGAAGAGGAGGGCCAACTTCAACCGGGCCCTGCTGCCCCCCAAAGAGGACGAGGAGAACCTGGTGCTGCAGCCACAGGAGGACAGCATCCACACCCGCATGAGGATGTTCATGCATCTGAGACAGGACCTGGAGAGGGTGGGTGTCCTCCTCTGGAACGGGGGGGGGGGGGGTGTAACTGAGACTTTATGCTGTTTATGAACTTTAACCTAAATACACTTATTAATACGGATAAGTCAACGTTCTCTGTGAGGAGCAGTTCATGAGCTGGAGGTCACATTATGTTAATGAGCTTAGTGTCTGTGCACAGTTTTATATCATATATAATAAACGTCTCATTAATCTCACATAGAACACGGAAAACTATGAACTATTTCCTGTTTGTGAAGCCACTGAACGTCTTGAGCTGATTCTATAAAACCAACATTTAGTGTTTCCTTGTTTTCCTTCATGAGATCTGTTCATCAGCAGTAAAACTCTTTAAACGTTCAGTCGAGGCGACGCACAAAACGATGTAAATGTCCAAACGTCAAGCTGACGCAGGATTTATGGCAGAAGAAATGCTGATGACACAGTTTCCTAAAGCCTCGGGTGGCGTCTTCTAATTACTCGTTTAGAACAAAACCCCAAAACATTTGGTTTATTATCATAAAAGAAAGAAAAGCAGCAGAAAGAAGCTGGAAAGATGATAAATAATAGTTCAACCGGTTGTCTCAGTTTCTAGAGATGGAGATGTTTTAACTAATCAACTGTTCAAAGTCGTAAAACATTCTTCTTCATTAATCTTCAGCATCGTGACCATGAAGTCTCACACGTGAATCTGTTTCTGCCGTCTCTCAGGTGAGGAACTTGTGTTACATGGTGAGCCGGCGGGAGAAGCTGAAGGTGCTGCAGAGCAAAGCTCACGAGCAGATGTTCAACCTGCACGTGAAGCTGCTGAACCAGGAGCTGTCTGCCGGTGAGCCGTCCGTCCGTCATCGTTCTGTTGAGACGTTTGAATCGCAGCCGCGGTCCTGAACATGTTTCCTCGTCTCTCTTGTCTTCAGGTCTTCCCTCCTCCTCTCCAGCAGAGAGCCTGCTGTTCCGTCCTCCTCCGAGGATCACTCTGAAGCTCAAGATGCCCAAACCCTCCGGTCTGGGAAACGGAAACCCCGGCTCCAAGTCCTCCGGTAACGGGCCGCTGTGCCCGGACAACAGCGGTAACGTGGAAGGTGAGGGTCTGGGTCAGGGGAAGCCTCAGCTGCACGGACGCGGTCGCCGAGAGGAGCGCTCCAACGGTCGCCTGTCGTCCTCCAGCGTCTCTCGCGGTCCGACCTCGCTGCCCGGAGGCAAACCGCTGGCCCTGCACGCCGCACTGCACGGCGGCCACTCGTCCAACGGCAAACCGGACCAGGACCGCAAATCCAACGGCCTCTCAGAGAAGTTTGTGGCGCAGAAGGACAGTTCCTGCCAGACGCCCGGCGACCAGGACGCCTCCAATCCGACGCTGGACAAGAGCAGGTTACGCAAGTCCGCCATGGAGCACTTCGGCAGGTCCTTCAAGGAGGCCACCATTAACCTGGTACGGACCACGGAGGACCTGCGGGCCTCTGACAAACTGTCCCGAAAGGGCTCCTCCGCCAAGGAGAGACTGTGGGCCAAGCCCGAGCACAGAGCCAAGAGCGGCAGGTCGCACCAGGACAGCGACGGGTACTGTCCCGACCTGGAGCTCAGCGACTCGGAGCCGGAGTCCAAAGGGAGGCGGCAGCGGGTCGGCCCGCCTCAGCCGGACGCCGCCGGGAAGGGGGTCAGCCGAGGGAAACCACAGTCTCTGGGCTCCAGGCACGCCGTGCAGAGGTGACGGCCGTACGTCGGCGCCGTCCTTTTCCAAGTGCCAGACTCGTCAGGGACCAGACCAGGACCCAGTGGATGCTGCAGAGTCTGCATGAAGGGGTTTTTGCGGGACTCATGAAGAAGCTCTGTGTCGGAGAGGAACAGTCTTCTGAGATTATCATTGTTTGCCTTCTCATTGTGACTAGAATTACATTTTGTACTCTGCACAACTTTGTATTAACCCCCCGTCCCCTGTCCCTCCGTCCCCCTTCCCCCGTCCCCCCCCCCGACACTCGGTGTAAACCTCTGAACATTAGACGTTCACATCGGGATGTAAATAATGTTCAACACGCTCCACTTTATTGAGACTTCAAACATTAAATCAAACCGACGACGTTTACATGCATCAAGTATTCAGTTTTTATTCTGACAAAGACAATATTCCACTAATCTGTTTTCATGGTTAATGAAGACGAGTGTTCCACTAATGTTCCGTCTGCAGCCGTTCATGTTCACATGTTCACATGTTCATCCTCAGTGAATCTCACGGTGACGTCGTTCTCTTCTGTGTTTGACGGGTCGACGACGTTTATCACGTCAGAATATGTAAAAGTAGAACATCAGCATTCACAATAACTCAGAGTATACAAACAGAATATGATGCTTACATTCTGAATATTGTCGTATTCACAATGAAAGTGGAATATTAATGAGCATGTAAACGTAGTCGTGATGCAGCAGATTAGTAGTGAACTCTACTGCAGCTGTTTCTTGCACATCTGTCGTTTTGTTTTTATTTTATATATTTGTAAAGTAGTGATGTCATTTGTTTGAACAGGACCTCCTGTGAGTAGAACTCGTTAACACTATTAGCTTTCTGTTAGATGATGATGTCATTTCAAATCAAGAGCTCTCGTCTCACAATGAGAAGAAATGTGTGAAACAAGTCGAGTACAGATGTGTAACGGACGTTTGCCTCAGATGGTGACATGACCGGCCTTCATCACCGTCACACGACCGGCCTTCATCACCGTCACACGACCGGCCTTCATCACCGTCACACGACCGGCCTTCATCACCGTCACACGACCGGCCTTCATCACCGTCACACGACCGGCCTTCATCATCGTCACACGACCGGCCTTCATCACCGTCACACGACCGGCCTTCATCACCGTCACACGACCGGCCTTCATCACCGTCACACGACCGGCCTTCATCATCGTCACCGTCGTCTCTGTTTTGATAATAAATAACTGGTTCACTAGTTCTGTTTCTTTGACTCATTTTTACCACACAAACAGCTTCATTCTTTATATTTCATCAGGTGTTTGATGTCTGAATACAAACATAAAACTAGAAAATTCCACAAGAAATGTTGACGGTGTGGCTTCTACTGCCCGAAGACGTCGCAATAAATATTTACACACGCTGATGATACCTTGTTTTCGTGATGACAGTCCACAAATATCTCCCGTCATTTCTGTACTGGACATGTACATCTTTGTTTGAGATACATACCTTTGAAAATTACATTTCTGTATTTGTGATGGAAAGACTTGAACTTAACATGAACCTCATTCTGAGCTTCACGATAAGATAGTTACTCTGTGGGGCTTTTATTTTGAAAGGGTGGGTGAGAGGAGGAGAGGAGACATTCATAATGTTTGACACACAAACAGGTTATTAAATGACAGGCTTCATCACAAGCATTCCAGTTAGAATTCACTCTGGAGCTTTTATTTTGAAAGGGTGGGGGGAGAGGAGACATTCATCATGTTTTTTACCAATTTTCTTTTAAAATAATAAAATATTAATATATATTTATGTTAAATAAATATAATATATAATAATATATATTTAAAAGAGGGTTTTGCCGTTTTGAGGGTTAATATAGTAAATAACACGTTTTTTTAGTAAATGCAAGTACTTTTTTGAACACAGGCACATTTCTGAGGCTCCATATATATCAGCCCACCTCAAGGGCCCCAAACCACACTGTCTATTTATATGCACAGCCCCCGATATACACTTTAAATAAACGCAGTATTGATGCCAGAGTAAACCAGAGTAATGCACAGAACTGTTGTGTTCAGTAGAAGACGTAATAAATGATGGAACAAGTCCAAAGACCAGGAAGTGACTCCTGAGGTGCGTCTCGTGGAGTCTTGAACTGAACTTTTCTCTCGAGCACAAATGAAACGCCATCATAATTTACGGTTGTGTTGAATCTGTGGCTCACGTGCTGCCGGTGCACTTTAATCTAGTTTCTCCCTGTGGTTAGTGCTGTTTCAGGGTTTATCGACCCGCTGAAGAAGCTGAGGACGACCTGAACCACCAAATAATCACAAACGCACAGAAACAACAGATCAATGAGCTCCTGGAAGCCGAAGGTCAGCGTTCTCAAACCACTTCAGCTTCTATGTTCATATGAAGATAACAGACGACGTCTTTAATCAGCTTATTGACCAGATATTTATCATAGATAGTATTTATAATCCTGCCTGTACACATCTCACCCTCATTCTACAGAATGGAGAACTCACTATTCAGCACCGATGTTATAAACCAGCTTGTGACCCTTCAAAGCAAAGCAACGCCCAATGAAAAAGTAATGAAAAAAACAGAAGCGTATGTTTTAAAGGTAGCCTGTGCAGTGTTTGACCACTGGTGGCGCTATGGAGTAGTGTTTGTTTGGATCCTGAACAAACATGAACGGATGACGAGATGTGATTTCACGCTATATAAATAAATAAATTGTATTGATACATATTTTCTGGTTGTTCCTCTGACAGTTGGCAGCAATAATGAACAAAGAAACGTAGAAAACAAAGAAGAAGAAAATGGTTAGCGAGCAAACATGAATGTAAACCAGGAGACAACCTCCGGTTCTTTAAAGTTCTTCTAAGCTTCATGTGTTAAAGCTGCATTCTCTCTAATGTCCACCAGGGGGCGACTCCTCTGGTTGTATAGAAGTCTATGAGAAAATGACTCTACTTCTCTCTTGATTTATTACCTCAGTAAACATTGTAAACATGAGTTTATGGTCTCAATCTCTAGTTTCAAGTCTTCTTCAATACAGCATGATGTTCATTTAGTACATTATGGTCCATTTAGAGTCAAACAGACCATAAAGCAGGGGATGCTTTAGGGCGGGGCTACACGCTGATTGACAGGTCTCTACCAGAGACGTATACGGCGTCTCTACGTCACTCCTCCTCAGTCCAGATATGGTCACTTCCTGTTCACTGGTTGCAAAAAAAAACAAGATGGCGACGGCCAAATCGCCGAACTCGAGGCTTCAAAACATCCACAAACCAACTTCTTATTTACTGAAGTCTCTTAATGACGAAAATGCTTTTCTCACAACAATACCGTGAGTGGCCACTAGGAGGCAGCTGCGTATGCAGTTCTTATTATACATCCATGATGTAAACATTGCACGATTACAAATAATTTAAAAAAATGGCATTATGATTCATGAGTTATGAGATGCATTCAGGTGTTTACATAACATAACTCCACAGAGCTTCTTACCAGCTGATGATGTCATGCAGGTCTGCAGAATGTTGAGTTTCCAGAGAGGAGCAACTTTTCATTGGGCTCAGCAATATCTAATATTGATCATTATAGTATTATTATTAGTGTTTTTGCAAAGACGAAAAAAAACTGGACCTTGATTAATGCTGAATTTTAGCCAAATTATTTATTCATAAGGCAAAATATAAAATAATAGAAAAACTAAACGAAAATGAAACTCAACTCTGTATTAAAATAATGAAATGAAATCCTAAATAAATTATGAGAAAATGATCTGATCCTATCACTAACATTATTTTTTTAAATGTATTTACTTTATTTATTATTTTTATTCATGCTATTATTTTCTTTTTCTTTCTTTCTTTCTTTCGCTCAAATAATTTATTTTTATTTTTATTCTATTTTTTTGTATGTAAATGTTTTATATCTAATGTGGAATCTACTCAGGATGATAACTTTGTATTTTATTGCCTTATTATTTGTAAATTCATCATGTGAATTCAGAGGGCTCTTTAAGAGGAGAGACTGCATCTGCTGATCTGTCAGCAGGCGCGGTGCCTCGCTCCCTCCCTCCCTCCCCTCCTTCCCTCCCTCCCTCCCTCCACTCAGCTCGCGCTCTCTGCTGCTGCACCTCGGGACACCGACAGACACCACCCGGTGAACGGAGGACCTCAACCCCTCATGTCGCTGCACCTGCAGCAGCCATCGGATCGCACGCGGACACTCGATCGTCATGGATAATCGATAAGAGTCTGATAAGATGCGCCGGCTTCCTCCGTCCTCTGCAGGTGTGAACGGTAACCGGGCTAGTCTGCTGGTGGGGGGATGTGGGGGGTTAGGGTTGGAGGACCCTTGCACGGGCCACGCTTCATCTTATGACGTCATGCATGCTTCCTCTGCAGCCATGACGTCGTCTTCTAATGCATTCGGGACGGTGGTGTTGTGGCGCGCGCCCCCAGCTCTAGTGTCACCGGGTTCGTCCTCCGCGGTGGTTTGACTGGTTCCACTGGTTCCACTGGTTCCACTGGTTCCACTCCACTGGTTCGGTGAGAAGAAGCAGCGGCAGATTGGTCGAGTGAGAAACAGATAAACAGACTTTATAGTGCTGCTGAAGTTTACTTTGTTATCATCATCATCATCATCAAACCCCAAAACTAACAACAACATATTTCAATAACAATAATAAAAACTAAATTCATTAAAAAATACCAATAAAATAAATAATGCTGATAATAATAATAACAATAATATGGATTATGATGATGATAATGATGATAGTAATAATAATAACACTGCTGGTAATGATAATAATAATAATAACAACAATAATAATAATGATGATAATAATAACAATGATATTGATAATGACAATAATAGTGATGATGATAAAATGATAATAATAACAATATTAATGTGTGTCCACTGAAGCTGGAGCTCAGGATGTCGTCGGTGTCCGGAGTGAGTGAGCGGAGTCTGGGGCAGCTGCCCATGGAGAGCTGGATGTCTCACCTGCCCTGCGCCCTGTGGGACACCCCCCTGTACCACCTGGCCATCCCAGGTAGGAAGCCTCACAGCAGCACACGTTAGAGTCGATGGAGCTGGGTGATGTGTGTGGGCCTGTCACCACAACTACCTCTGATATATTGTCCCATAAATAATTGTGATAAACAATATCTTAAGACAATTTTGTACCACTGATTAAATGATAATAAAATAGCATAATAATCCTAATACACCCTTTCAAACAGCCAGTGTCGGAAATAAAAAAGGAACAGAAAGTTTTCCAGCATGTAGAGCAGCTTATGTGTCATTGCAGCATGTAAAGGCCGGCCTAGAGGGAACTTTATCACGCTCTATCTACCGGAGGAGCGTCTAGGTTACTTCTGCTGGGGGGGGGGGGGGGGGGGGGGGTTACATTCTTATGTAAACAAACACACGTCAACACAACGCGCACTAAATCAGCAACGTGAAAATGATCGAGGTCATGTTGGTACATCGTACAATAAGTCAATAACGTACAAAATGATGACGGTCATGTCCATATATTGTATGATAAGTTGATAACGTAATTATCGTGACAGGCCTGGTGATGGAGTGGTTTCAGTTTAATAACTCGTGGTATTTAATAACTCGTGGTATTTAATAACTCATGGTATTTAATAACTCATGGTATTTAAACATTGTATTTAGTGTCCTGGCTGTTATTTAAGGCGGCTCACAGCCCGATAAAGATTCTCTCTTCATTTGCTTGTCTTTTCTTTATTTGCATGCGTTTTCTTTACGTTTGCATGTACGTTGAGCTCTCAGTGCCGCTGCCTGTGCTAATACATGAAACACTCAAACGTTTAGTGATGATTCCGTTTATCATCTCCCCCCCGATCAGGCAGCCACAATGCAATAACCTACTGCCTGGATATGAACGACAGATCCCCGGTGGACCTCACGCAGCCAGACATGCTTCAAAAGCTGGACAAATACATGAAGCCTTTCATTCGGCCCTTTGTGTACAAGTGGGCGATAACGCAGGTAGTAAAATAGACTCAGTATCGCTCACTGTTAAGTACCCGGACCTGGTGTAGTGAGTCCTGCATGTTTTACAGGAGTACACCATCAAGCAGCAGCTGGACTCTGGGGTCAGATACTGTGACCTGAGGATTGCACACCGGCCCAATGACAGCTCCTCTGACCTGTACTTCTACCACGGTGTTTACACCACGCTCACTGTGGAGGTGAGGCCACAGCATCACACACTCACACATACACACTCACTCACACACACACACATACACACTCACACACACACACACACACACACACACACACACACTCTCACACACACACACACACACACACACACACACACACACTCTCACACACACACACACTCTCACACACACTCTCACACACACACTCACACACACACACACACACACACACACACACACACACACACTCACACACACACTCACACACACTCACACACACTCTCACACACACACTCACACACACACACACACACACACACACACACACACACATGTAGCCACAGTGACATTTATGCTCCTTAAAGGTCATCTGCATCCACAGCATTAAGTCGTGCTCAGTGAACAATCATCTCTGCAGTGGGGAAACTAAATCCTTTAATTAGATTGGTCACAGTTGGTGCGGCCATTTGGGATGTTTTTAATGTTATTGAAGTGGGAACACGCCATTATTATTTAAAAACCTTACTCCTACTGAAGAGAAGCCACCGTGACTACGAGTAACAGTTACAGGATAATAGTACAAATGTAGAGTATGGGGTCATTTAAAAGTTGCGTTTAAACGCGGGCTGTACCACATTTTATCCAAGGTAAGATCATTTAGCAGTAAGCCTCAAGAATAACTGGATTCCCAGCTACGTAAATCCCTCACAGTAAACCTATTGGTTTGCGGACTGATGTTTTGATGCCTCAAGTTCGTCATTTCGGCCGTCGCCATCTTATTTTTTTGCAACCAATGAACTGGAAGTGACCATATATGGTAGGGGTGGGAATCACCAGAGGTCCCGCAATATGATATTATCACGATACTTAGGTCACGATACGATATTATCACGATACTGCGATATTCTGAGTATTGCGATAACATAGGGCTATATTGCGATTTATTACTTTTTCAACTTCAAATTATGTCCCCAAAGGAAAACTGTGTCAACATGTTTTATCTAATAAGATAGTTTTCAGTCTGTTCATCTCACTTCAATCATTTTTATTGCAGCAGAATATGATTGTCAAGCAGACAGACTGACCAACAATGTCATAAATGTTGCATGAACCTGACAAACTGAACTGTTTGTATTACTACATAGTCCAACTTAACTAAATGCAAACGTGTGGACTCAGTATATGAACTATAACTTATATAAGTAGGATATAAGAGTTATATAACTCAGTATAACTTGTGATGCGTGGACATGAGGGCAGAGAGACAGTTATGCGCTGCACTCTCCCCATGAGTCTGGCTGCTGTTGGCAGATTTAACCCCGTTGTGAGGCCAGATGTCTCTCTTTGTTTTGACCAACTTCCTACCAATCACGCTGACCCGGGACCTCTGCTGACCTCACCAGAAAACAACTCGGCACCATCTGGTGGACTGAAAAAGCAATTGATTTGATTTTTCTAGTAATTCTTTTAAAAAAAATTTTTTTTTATAGTTTATATAATAAAAGATCGATACTTGGCGTCCGTGTATCGATACAATATCGCCACGCAAAATATCGCGATACTATGCTGTATCGATTTCCCCCCCCACCCCTAATATAAGGATTGAGGAGGAGAGATGTATACGTCTCTGGTAGAGACCTGTCAATCACCGTGTAGTCCCGCCCTAAAGCATCCCCTGCTTTATGGTCTGTTTGACTCTAAATGGACCATAATGTACTAAATGAACATCATGCTGTATTGAAGAAGACTTGAAACTAGAGATTGAGATCATAAACTCATGTTTACAATGTTTACTGAGGTAATAAATCAAGAGAGAAGTAGAGTCATTTTCTCATAGACTTCTATACAACCAGAGGAGTCGCCCCCTGGTGGTCACTAGAGAGAATGCAGCTTTAACATATGAAGCTTTGACTTCACTCTTCGTAACGTTTCTGGCAATATTAATGTGGAGCAGCAAACTGTTTAATACCTTGTGTATCCAGAACTGGCAGGTTGTTACAGACTTCCATCATATCTTATCAGACCCATGTGAGTCCTACCAGATAACTGGTGTCTCACTCCTGCTGTCAGCTTACTTAAAACAAGGCTGTGGATCGGCAGCAGAAGCAGACTAACTTGTGTTTTCCCCCGGCAGACCGTTCTCATGGAGATAAGCGAGTGGCTGGACGCTCATCCCAAAGAGGTGGTCATCCTCTCCTTCAGCCACTTCCTGGGCCTGAGCCAGGAGCTCCACACTCTGCTGCTCTCGACCATACGCAACGTCTTCACCTCCAAACTCTGCCCCAAAACGGTACGGCTCCTCCTCCACTGCTGAGTGAGGACTTGAAGAAGAAGGCTGCTCATAATCTACATGTTTGTTATTGTCAATCAATCCTTTGAAAAAAGACCAAAACCCACCAGTTGACTGATTCTGATAATAAGTACGTCTGTGCAGCCAAAATCTTAATAAGACTGGTTAAGTCCTTCATCAGGGCAAGAACCAAATGGTCTCATTTGGGCCTTTTTTAGGCCCAATCCTAAATCTCCACACATTTACTGAGTCTGAGGCGAGTTTCTCTTTAAAGGCCGTGAGGGTTTAGTTCTTCTGTCAAACCCTCGAGTGTTTGAGTCTCTCTCAGACGTTCTGAGCTCTTCATGAACCCTTTCTGTAAGTCCGCATTTCTGCAGACTTTGCCTGAGGGTATTACCCACAATTCATTGCAATATGACATTAAACACCTGGTTAAATAAAGGTTAAATAACAAAAAAATAAAAAAACACAGGGTTACCAGCTGGAGACATTAATACTTAAAAACATAAAATCAGAGGAATGCAAACAGAGACTTTTATAACACAGCTGGTTTATTCATCAAACATTTAATTTTGTTATTGAAGCTGTTTTGATTAAAGAACGAGTAAATAGATTATTAATTTATTTTACCTCATCTTGTGAGGATAAATTCCTGGAAGACTTCCAAATCAAGTGGTAAAAACATATAAAATAAATGTATATATAACGTGCTACGACGTGATACGTCGCAGGAAAGTAGCGTCTCATTCACACTCAACCACTTACCAGGTGAGCTCAGCTAAATCTAAAGGTTCAGGGTTTAAGGCCTGAGAGGGGACAAAGGGATTGGACCTTTATACATGTCTGCAAGTAGTCACATGATCAGTATGGACAAGTAGTCACATGATCAGTATGGACAAGTAGTCACATGATCAGTATGGACAAGTAGTCACATGATCAGTATGGACAAGTAGTCACATGATCAGTATGGACAAGTAGTCACATGATCAGTATGGACAAGTAGGTCACGGTCGTGCACGGTAGTAACAGTTCATTACAGATATCAGACGTAGACCAGATAGAGAACTCAATAAGCAGAGGAGACAGACTTTTATAGGCTTTTAGAGAAATTTTTTATTGATTTCTATGACAAAAATATAGAATAACGCCAGCCTTATCCTTTACATAACATTTATGAACAAAGGTATCGGTCATTGTGATTGATTTCAGGAAGTGTTAACCCTTCGTAACCTGTGGGCTTTGGGCTACAACGTGATCGTGTCCTACGAACACAACATCTGCAGCTGTCACGGCGACCTGTGGCCACACATCCCGTACTGGTGGGCCAACAAATGCAAAGCTGAGGCTCTCATCGAGGAGTTTGAACACAGGAAGGAACACGGCAGGCCCGGTAATATAAATATACATCTTTAATTAAATTCTTTATTTGGGGACAGTAGCTTGAATTACAAAGCATACATCAGCAGAAGGATCTCTTTATTTCTTCTGCCGTCCACAATCAAGGGGGGACTTGAAAGAAAATGGAATAAAAGTCAAACATTACAGAATCATTCTATATCTACTCAAAATCTGTCCGAAAGGGTTTCACATATTTGACCAAAGACTGTGTATAAGAAGTGGACGTAGTCATCACGACGTCTCTTGTTGGTTTGTGGATGTTTTGAAGCCTCAGTTTCGGCGATTTGGCCTTCGCCATCTTGTTTTTTTGCAACCAGTGAACAGGAAGTGATCATATAAGGACTGAGGAGGAGTGACGTAGAGACGCCGTATACGTCTCTGGTAGAGAGACCTGTCAATCAGCGTGTAGCCCCGCCCTAAAGCATCCCCTGCTTTATGGTCTGTGTGACTCTAAATGGACCATAATGTACTAAATGAACATCATGCTGTATTGAAGAAGACTTGAAACTAGAGATTGAGACCATAAACTCATGTTTACAATGTTTACTGAGGTAATAAATCAAGAGAGAAGTAGAGTCATTTTCTCATAGACTTCTATACAACCAGAGGAGTCGCCCCCTGGTGGACACTAGAGAGAATGCAGCTTTAACACATGAAGCACTGACTTCACTTTAAAGAACCGGAGGTTGACTCCTGGATATGAGGAGAATATAAACTAGATCATAAATTACAAATAATTCAATGGTGTGCTTATGATCCTGGGTTCCAGCCAAATTAAATAGATCATAGATTTAGTCTTTGATATAATACTTTTTTACACGTGTGTGTGTTTCAGGTGGTTTCTTCGTCACAGGAATCAATCTGACGGGGGATCTGAAGTACATCTGCACTCACCCTACAGAGTCCCTGAAGGACTTGGTGACGTCCACGTATCCGGCCCTGCTGAGCTGGGTCATGGAGCAGACTCCCGGCTCCAGAGTCGGCTCTCTCAACATCATCGCCGGGGATTTCATCACCGAGAGCCAGTTCGTGCCGACCGTCGTCACGCTGAATGAGAAACTACTGAAATGGTCCTCGTGACTTTTCATCAATTTGCATTATTCTACAAGAAGTGAATCACAGCATGAGCGTTTTGTGATGGGAAAAAGTACTTGAATTATTGGTTTAAATATTGTAAATGCACTTATCTGGAGGCAGTGAAATGTACATTTCAGTCTTAAAAAACGGACTTTTTTGGTATTTTTGACCTGCACTGTTTACATTCAGTTCACCATTTATGCAACGTACTGTATCAGTTTTCACGAGTCAGCAAAAGGTGGCCGGTTTACTGTTACGGTGACCAGCAATAATAACACAACTAATCTCACCTGGACATTTTAGAAGCGGAAGCACAAACGATGTATTCAATGAGCACATACGATTGTAATGTACAAACTTTTATAATTATGACATTTCACCTATACACGTATTAATCCATAGAGAATGTAGACAAGACATCAGACTTATGCAGAAATGCATGGGCATCATATTTGCATGAACCCAAACCGTGACCGTTTTACTTATAATATTGACTTGAGCCAACACAACAGGTGAGACCTTGTCTTAGAGCAGTGCTGCACCGCTGTGCCTGTGGAGGTGAAGCTTTTCCAATAAACATGAACATTTTCAAGCAAATTGCCCGAATTTATTCACCAACCATTCAGATGTACAAATCAACGGCATGGGACGATATGAATGTCGCAATTATCCCGATAATCGTCAAAATATGCTTGAAATAACACAAAATCATAATCATTTCACCAAATAGTTTTGTTTTATTGCATCCGTGAGACAAATCTTTTTATAGTGAACATCCTTTTTAGTGAATAACAAACAATCTTAAATATGGTGATGAATAAGACCGGTTATCGGTACTCGATTCCTTTAAGGTATCGACCAAAACAACTCTCCAGTCAAACTATACCTGCAATCTATCTGATATTTTTACACCCAGATCTAGAAAAAAACACTATTTGTATGGTTTTGCTAACAGCCAATCACCACAAGTGATTTAATGCTACCGCAGCAGCTACAACCTTCACAACTACCAGCCCACTGAACCGGAGGCTAGCAGCTAGCAGCTAACAGCGCAAACAGAGCTAACAGTTTTAACCTTGGGGGGGAAAACAGGAAGTTATTCTTTCCTCAAGAACGGCAGCACAGCCATGAGCGGACGAGGACTCGGGACGAGGAAACGCTTGCATCTTTTTTCAAACCTGCTGCTGAATCACCGCTAAGGGGACACTCGCGGACACGTTGAGCCTAAATAAATATTTAATTTTTAACCTAGATCTAGAAAAAGAAGACTATTTGTATGGTTTGGCCCACTGCTGCAGCAGCTACAACCTCCACAGCCGGGATTACCAGCCTGTACACGACTCTGAACATGGAGATGTCTGAACCGGCGGCTAGCAGCTAACAGCGCAAACAGAGCTAACATTGTTAACCTGGGTTCTACCCCCCAGGTTAAGCTCCGGTTATTCTTTAAGAACGGTTGCAGTGGTTGTGCAGGTTTCTCCTGTGGTTAGGAAATGTTGGACATGCACCGAGAGACAAAGAACCCGCTGCAGAGACTCTCTGAAGCTCTCTGTTGGTATCGGTGTCACTTTAAGGGTTCTGGTGAGCTTGTTTTTAAATGATACCCAGCCCTACTAATCATAAATCATATGGTCCCCCTGCATTAATAAAGAATACAAATTCTTTTTTTCTTACATGTTTATTCTTGTATATTTTAAGCAGCTTTATTTGTCACTTACTCTACATGATAGAGAGCTTTTTAAGTCACTAGTGACAATATTCACAATTATCTTGATAATGTAAATTCACCACGATCAACTTAATGTCTTTTTTTATTGCGATTATAAAATCCTAAATCATCTCATTCCTCCTTCTTGACGTCCCTGAGATGAAATCTCTCGGTTTCATTTACACAACAGAAGTGAACGTGTCTGTGGTGTTTTCAGCTGTGAGGAATGTCGAACCTCATTGTCCCTGAAGGGCCACAGTCGATAGTTTGTGTTACATCATCTGTCTGAAACTCTGCTGTTCTGGGATCAGTTCAGTCCACTCAGTCCGATCAATTTCCATCATGGTCAAAAATAATAAAATAATATAATTCATGAAAAGCTCTGCTATCCAGTATTAAGTCACGAAACATTTCCCCTCATCACTTTTTAAAAAGAAGAAATGAATGCTCTTCCTGTTAGACGGGCTGTAAAGGTGAGGAAGAGGGAATACTCATAATAATGGTCATTAAATGTCAATCAATCTCGCCAGGTTATCGTTAGGCAGCACAGACTCTTGCAGGAATATCAGGTAATGATGCAGGTAACCTGGTGGACAGGTGTCTCCAACGTTCACCAGAGACACTAAAGGAGTCTTTAAAGGGGCCTAAAGACCAGAGTTTCTGTCTCAATCTGCTAACATGAGGTCTTCATTCAGTGGAGGATCAGAGTGTCCTGTGTGGTCTGTTCTCCTCGTCTCTTAAACCCTAAAGACAAGGACGTCCTCACACTCTGATTGGTCGAGAGGAGAGATGCACCAAGCTGCTCTCATTCTTCATCAGGAGCGAACAGCTGATCTGAATCAAATCAAATCATCTCATGGGAACTGAGACGTTCAGCTGAAGTGAATTAGGAAAAGAGAAACGACGGCGAGGACCAAATAAAAACGAACTAACCAAACTAAAAGATCTACACGGGATCCTTTGATCCAATAACGTCCATGAACAGACTGCATTAATCTGCACTGTGTGCATGATGTATTAATCACTGGGATGTAATGAGATTTTATGTATTAATGTGATTTTATGAGAACAGAAGTGATTTCTTTTGGCCTCAAATGAACAATAAAGTTGTTTTCTGCTCTATTTTTGTATGAAACATATAGACGAGCATACAGGAGAAAGTATGCAAATAAAATAACACGATAAAAATATTATTTAAAATGCAGATATTAAGTGTATAGAAGCCTTTTTGTTAGTGGAATTAGAAAGTAGTTTCACATATTGGACATCCTTCAGGAAAACCACAAATTAAGTTTTTTTATTGTTAAATTTATATTTATGAATAAAACAAATGTGATGTCATTGTCAAATTTATTATAAAAACGTATTTGTCTTCTTTTCTTTTCCATAATTTCCCATAATAATGTGAAAGTAATTTATGTTCATGTCTCTCTGTTTCTGCATAGTGATTGGCAAGGTAATATTTATGAATACATTTAGAGGACAATTTATTAACTGTATTAACGATTAGGAATTCATGAGGAGCCCAAACCTTTTTCCAATAATTTAAATTAGAAACATATTGTGAGAGACAATTGTTTAATTGTTGGGCAGTTGGCTCCTCGTTGCTTCTTAGCTTGTTAATTGTTGGAATGCTGCTTCAGCTTTCCAAGTATTGTTCTTCAAATCTTTATTCCGTTTCTTCTATTTCTCCCGTACATTTTTTGGACCGCTTCTTGTTCTACATTTTTTAAGCTACAGAAACCGTTCAACTATCAAAATGTTCAGCTCTTTAAGGACATTCATGCTACAACTTTTCATATTTCTACCTGTTATGCGTTTTGAAATAGTAAGCTTTTTGAAAAACATTTTTGAATGGGATGTCTATGGAGAAAATGTTCAAATCCTCTTAAACTTCTTCAACTTTCAAATCCTTCTTCTTCCTCAGCTACAGACACCGTTTCAACTTTAAAATTACACTAACGACTGCACCTCAGAGGACCCTATGGTTAAACTCCTGAAGTTCGCAGACGACACAACGGTCATCGGCCTCATCAGGGACGGTGATGAGTCTGCGTACAGGCGGGAGGTTGAACAGCTGGTCCTCTGGTGTGGTCAGAACAACCTGGAGCTGAACAAGCTGTGGAGATGACAGTGGACTTCAGGAGGAGCCCCCCCCCCCCCCCCCCTCACCATACTCAACAACACTGTGTCCGCTGTGGAGACCTTCAAGTTTCTGGGATCCACAATCTCCCAGGACCTGAAGTGGGCCCCCAACATCAACACCATCAGGAAAAAGGCCCAGCAGAGGTTGTACTTCCTGCTCCAGCTCAAGAAGTTCAACCTGCCTCAGGAGCTGCTGATCCTGTTCTACTCCACCATCATCCAGTCTGTTCTCTGCTCCTCTATCACTGTGTGGTTTGGATCGGCCACCAAACAGGACAGGAACAGACTGCAACGGACTGTCAGGTCTGCAGAGAGGATCATTGGTTCCAGCCTGCCCTCCATCCTGGACTTGTTCACCTCCAGAGTCAGGAAACGGGCTAAAAGATCTCTGCAGACCCTTCACACCCTGGAGACAAGCTGTTCATCTCCTCCCCTCTGGAGGGCGCTACAGGGCTCTGTACGCCAAAACCACCAGACACAGGAACAGCTTCTTTCTGCCATCACTCTGATGAACAATGAATAAGTTATACTGCACTACTACCACCACCAATTACAATTCATGCCATTGTCTATAGGTTTATGTTCACATGTATATATATATATATATATATATATATATATATATATATATATATATATATATATATATATATATATATATATATATATATATATATATATATATATATATATATATATATATATATATATATATATATATATATATATATATATATATATATATATACATATATACATATACACACACTTTTTCTCTCGGATATATATTTATACTTATATTGTATATAACTAAATGTTATACCTACATCCGTTCTACTTTTTTTGCTGCCCTTTTTTATTCTTTATACATATATTTTCTTGTTTATTGTAAATTTGTGTTTGTACATTGAGAGCGGAGTGGAAACCGGAGACAAATTCCATGTATGCGTAAGCACACATGGCCAATAAAGCTGATTCTGATTCTGATTCTGATTCTGAAAATGTTGAGAAAAAATAGAAAACTATTACCGCATGATTCAGCTTTTTGATATCTTTTACACTTTTTGAACTGTCACAATTGAACTTTTATGATTTTTTTAGTCCTTTTCTGACTTTATGATGGGTGTGTATTGCGCAGCTCAGACTGCGTGATGTCATCCCCAGAGTGAAGAGGAGCTTCAGATTCTTGTGAAAAACATATTTCTATTTTGCCACTGACTCCACAATTTTCACTCTTTGTGCATTATTTTGGGTGAAAGTGTAGCTGATCGTGTGCATGTCTTAGACACATGACTGTGGAATCCAACAGATTTACAATTTGGTACAACAGCCTCACATTGAGAGGAGGTCCAACTATCTGCTCCATAGAGACCAATGTTAATTCTTACTCCAAGAACATCTTACAACCGTACAACATTTCTAGATCACCACTGAAGCCACATTTTTTACACTACAGACACAATTTCCACATGATCTGTTCTTCAAGTCATCCTTCCTCTCCTGTTCTAATATCGGCGCAATAGGAGCTACGGTTTTGGGGGTTTTGAGGATTTGTTTGACAGGTTTTTCACAGTTTTATCTCCATGTAAAGCCTGCAGGCACGCAGGTGTTTTTGATTGAGCGGACTTAACATCTCAAAATAAGGACTTAGTAACTCAATATAATGACTAAGTATCTCAAAAATAATGACTAAGTATCTTACAATAATTATTTAAAGTCATTATTTTGAGTTATTAACTCATTATTTGGAGATAATAAGTCATTATTTGGAGATACTAAGTCATTATTTTGAGATACTAAGTCATTATTTTGAGATACTAAGTCATTATTTTGAGATACTAAGTCATTATTTTGAGATACTGACTCATTATTTAGAGATACTATGTCATTATTTTGAGTTATTAACTCATTATTTGGAGATACTAAGTCATTATTTGGAGATACTGACTCATTATTTAGAGATACTAACTCATTATTTTGAGATACTAACTCATTATTTTGAGATACTAACTCATTATTTTGAGATACTAAGTCATTATTTTTAGATACTAAGTCATTATTTTTAGATACTGACTCATTATTTAGAGATACTAAGTCATTATTTTTAGATACTGAGTCATTATTTAGAGATACTAAGTCATTATTTTTAGATACTGACTCATTATTTGGAGATACTAAGTTATTATTTGGAGATACTAACTCATTATTTAGAGATACTAAGTCATTATTTAGAGATACTAACTCATTATTTTGAGATACTAACTCATTATTTTGAGATACTAAGTCATTATTTTTAGATACTGACTCATTATTTTGAGATACTAACTCATTATTTTTAGATACTGACTCATTATTTTGAGATACTAAGTCATTATTTGGAGATACTAACTCATTATTTAGAGATACTAACTCATTATTTAGAGATACTAACTCATTATTTAGAGATACTAACTCATTATTTTTAGATACTAAGTCATTATTTTTAAATACTAAGTCATTATTTGGAGATACTAACTCATTATTTAGAGATACTAAGTCATTATTTTTAGATACCAAGTCATTATTTAGAGATACTGAGTCATTGTTTTTAGATACTAAGTCATTATTTGGAGATACTAAGTCATTATTTAGAGATAGTAAGTCATTGTTTTTAGATACTAAGTCATTATTTGGAGATACTAAGTCATTATTTAGAGATAGTAAGTCATTATTTGGAGATACTAAGTCATTATTTAGAGATAGTAAGTCATTATTTAGAGATACTAAGTCATTATTTTGAGATACTAAGTCATTATTTTGAGTTATTAACTTATTATTTTGAGATACTAAATCATTATTTAGAGATAGTAAGTCATTATTTAGAGATACTAAGTCATTATTTTGAGATACTAAGTCATTATTTTGAGTTATTAACTTATTATTTGGAGATACTAAGTCATTATTTAGAGATAGTAAGTCATTATTTTGAGATACTAAGTCATTATTTTGAGTTATTAACTTATTATTTGGAGATACTAAATCATTATTTGGAGATACTAAGTCATTATTTTGAGTTATTAACTCATTATTTAGAGATACTAAGTCATTATTTTGAGATACTAAATCATTATTTGGAGATACTAAGTCATTATTTAGAGATACTAACTCATTATTTGGAGATACTAAGTCATTATTTTGAGTTATTAACTCATTATTTTTGGATACTGAGTCATTATTTGGAGACAGATTCTCATTATAACCACTTACAGGATCTTTTTGTCACCACATTGTCCGTAATGGTCCATATATTTGGGAGAAGACACTATCTGTGTTCACTAACGTTGCATAAACAGTAAGAATGTACCTTCTACCCTGTCATCAGTATTCTTCTCTACATTCTGTTCCAGCTCAACTTGTTTCTTGTTTGCCTTTAGCTCCGCCCCCTTCTACGTCATCGAAACACGTCAGTCATGTGTTTGCAGACACGTAGAAACACAAAGTCAGCGGTTTCTTCTGAAGCGTCACATGAATTCCCAGATTGTCTTCAGAGAAACACTTGTGAGTGACTCGTTCTGCAGCGCAGCTGTCAGTCAGCAGAAGAATGAGGAAACATAAAGTGAGCTCCTCCTCCCGCTGGTGTGTCTGAGGTCGATCATTTAAAGGACTTGGATGAAGGAAGAGGATCCAACATGTCATGACTGACCTCGGATCTACACTTCAGACCTGGTTTTAGTGAGTCTCTCTCCCGCAGGTCCGGCATGGATCCCCGCTGTCAGGACTGGATGTCGGGTCTCCCGGAGGAGCTGTGGGACGTTCCCCTGACTAACCTGGCCATACCCGGTAACTACACAACCTCTTCTCCTCTGTGTTGCTAAGCAATCCTCCGTTCACGAGACATCAAGTCATAGCAGCTCAGAGGAGCAGTTCGATTAGATAACGTCTCAGGAGACTAAATACTGGTCTAAAGACGTTAACCTTTATTTATCATTATGGAGGGTCACCCTCGTTTATAATGACGTCGAGTCAATTACAGAAAAACAACAAGAAAGAGAAGTACTGACTAAGAGGCAATATCTTTATAAAATACTAAAAGACAATAAAGTTATTTGATGAATTAAAATAATGAAAATATTAAATAAAATGGTTGTGCAAAAAACACCCAGAATTCACCAGTAAAGATCATTTGGTAGATGAATGAAAATAATTGAAAGAAAATAAAGTTATGTAAAAAGCCCTAGAATTGAAGAAATAGGGCAGATCATTTTACAAATTAACATCTTTAAAATGTAAAATAAAATACAGTTAAGTACAAAAAAGTAAAAGTAAAATTAGGGCAGATCATTTGATAGATAACTTAAAATAAGATAACGTTATATATAAAAATATTTTACATGTAAAATAAAACCTGTAAAACAGTTTAGGAGGTTTAAAATGTCCATAAAGTTTAAGTGAGTTGATTTTCTGGTTCTGTAGTTTTACTGTAAATTAACAGCAGTTTGTAGTTCTACCTAAAGTAGCTGGAACACGAAGAAGAGAGAACCAGTCAATGTAATTGGTTCATCCATATTCATGTAACACCAGCAACATTACATCATTTCTGATTATTCTTTATTTCTCAAAAATAATGTCCAAGTATCTCAGAACAATGACTTAGTATCACCTGTTTTGGTTTATTTATTAATTCCAGAAGTCTCCGTGAGGCCACGGTCTCTTTTGGAGGAAAAGCCTGAGAACACATAAACACAAGACTGTGTGTAGTCACACAAACGGTCACCACACAGGAAATAAAGCTTGTCCGTTCTCACCTGTTCAGGGAGCCATGACGCCATGAGCTACTGTCTGGACATCAACTCCCCGTTGATCCCGTCTGAACCGGACACCTTCAGGCTCCTGGACGGACTTTTCTACTGTTTCACCAGACCTGCCATCTTTAAATGGGCCACAACACAGGTGTGTGTGTGTGTGTGTGTGTGTATGTTAAAAGTGGTGTGAGGACCCCTATGGGACTAAGGCAGTACGACATATAGAAGAGTTTCTCTTCCTCTTTCTCTTCCTCTTCCTCGCAGGACAAAAGCATCGAGGAGCAGCTTTCGATGGGGATTCGATACTTCGATCTGCGTATCGCTCACAAACCCAACGACTCATCCAGAGACCTGTACTTCACACACGTCATATACACACATTTAACCGTTTTGGTGAGTTTAATCGTCTTAAAGAACATCTGTATATCAGTTACTCATCCTGTGTTACTTTGAATCTTTGAAGTTTGTCTCTCATCCCTTCACGGTGAATGGAGAATAATAAAACGCAGAGAAAAGTCTTGATGAATAGAAGTAACTAACAACAGCAAAACTAAATGAAAAAGAGGAACAAGGACAGTTTTTCTGAGCTTTTGCACCACGAAAAAAAGTCATCAACCAATTGCATTGCTTAATATATTCATAAAACATCATGTAGGCTCCATTGTCTCAACTAGGAGGGCCATATCCACTCCTTCCTCTTTCCTTCACAATAAAAGCCCCATTCATTTCATATTGGCAGGCGAGTATTTAGCATTCTCGTGTGGTTTATTCGTACGAACCCCTGTGTGTGAATAACTGCTCTACAGATGGTCATTTTAGAGATGAAGCATTCCTTTAATGAAAAGTATTAGTTTAGGCTTTTACAGCATAATTACATTAAATGTCTTCTTCTACAGGAAACACTGTCGTCTGTGGCCGTCTGGCTGACGTCTCACCCAAAGGAGGTCGTTATTCTGGCTTGCAGCCATTTTGAGGGAATCGACGACAGACTCCATCAGTTGTTCATTTTCTCCCTGAAGAAGCTTTTCGGATCAAGACTCTGCCCCCAGAAGGTCAGCTGTCTCCTCTTATAGAAACCATAGAGCGACTACCGAAGGGGCCTGTTGGGCTCTGGTTAGGGGCCAAATATGTTAGTGGCCCCTGGGCCAGAACCTCTTCCTCACTGTTAATCTTTTTTGTTTGGAAGTCCACAAAGAGACGCTAAATAAACAAAAGACACCAAATACGACCAAAAAGAGACATAAAACAACTACAAAGACATAAAACGACTACCACAAAAGAGACTAATACGACCAAAAAGAGAGCCAAAACGACTACAAAGACAAAACAAACTACCACAAAGAGACTCAAAATTACCAAAAATATGTCTCTTAGCATCTGTGGCTCTTGTTCCTCTGTAGAATTGGGGGGTGGGTGGGGGTGGGGCTTTACATCTCTGCTCCCAGGGGCCCGTCGTCTCATAATCTGTCCATCATAGAAACAACTCAAAGCCTCACACAGGCCCTAACGTGTCCTCCACAGGAAGCAGTCCTGACCCTGCGGAGCCTGTGGACGTCTGGTTACCAGGTCGTCCTGTCCTACGACTCCCAGTTTGCAGCGAGACATGCAGAGCTGTGGCCCCCCATCCCTTACTGGTGGGCCAACCAGCGCACAGCGCAGGGAGTCACCAGCTACCTGGACTGGAACAAAGACCTGGGACGTCCAGGTGAGGGTCTTTAACACTTTAGACGTTTGACTCTCACTGCTAACTTAAGTTCCAAACATCACAGCGCTTTGTGTCTCCATGTTTGTCCAGAGGGCTTCTTCGTCTCCGGCCTGAACCTCACAGCTGACAGGTTTTACATCGCCGAGCACCCCAAGCAGTCTCTGCGGACGCTGACCTTCAGTAACTGGGAGGGTTTGAGGACGTGGCTGGAGGAGCAGGAACCAGGATCAGACCGAAAGAGCCTCAACATCATCGCAGGAGACTTTGTGGGTCCACTTCCTCTCTGCTCTCTGGTCATCGCACTGAACCATAAACTACTGCGGAAGAAGGCCGTCAAATGTTAGACTACAAAGAGACAAGATGAGCAGAAACTGACACAATAGAAAATAACCAACATGAGACACAAAGATGACTGGAGAGATGCACTATGACCAAAAGACCACACAAAGACCGAATACTGCTACAAAGAGATGCAATATGACCAAAATGAGACACGAAGACCACAAAAGGACACACTGGACCAGAAACGGAAGAACGCCGTCAAATGTTAAAAAAACATTTTATTCCACAGGAGCTGAAACCAAATGACCTTCTGAATACACGATGTCCTCGTCTCAGTTCTTGTGTCCGTTCAGAAGCGTCTACATGACGAGTTCTAACATTCAGTTTTTATTCCACCAGAAAACATTCTGTATGTTGTGACTCTACAGCTCTGATGTGCAATATGTTTACAAGAACGTACGTCATTCTTTAATAAAATTATACTGTCAAATATTTTATTTTATTATCCAATACACAGTCTATATGTCTGTGGTTCAGTTTGCAGTAATGCGTTTCCAGAGTACCATAATAACTACACAGAGAGGTGTTGTCCACTAATAGATAAGTTGATTTAATTAACAATGACAGAAAAAGAAAAGTAGACATTTTTTATTTCTTGGAAATAAATTATTCAGCATGAAAAAAAAGCATAAAGAACGACTAATCTGAGCCGTCTAATCGTCTGACAGCAGCCTTATCAGGATGCTAACATTTAGCTAGCTCTGGCTAACGCTACACTCTCGGTTCTTTCTCGTCTCTGTGGAGAGCTGCACATGCTCAGTAGGGACCAGGGAGCCAGTGACGCGTGTTGTTGTTCCTGTGTGGCATAAATGAGCCGATAAATCATTGGAAGGCTGCAGCAGGACGGATCCCTCTCTTCTCCGTCATCTCCCCGTGAACAGTTTCCTGTAGCGTCCGTGAGCGGCGGCGCTGATGATGACCTTGACGACGGCCGAGCCTTCGTCCGCGTTCACCTGCATGTCCTGAACGGCGGCCTCCTTGTACAGCCAACTGTGGACGGAGACGCACGTTAGCCATCTTATTTAAAAAAAATTTTAAAAAAAGAAACGCAGCAGCGAGGACGGCCGTCACCTTAACTGAGGAGAGCTGAGGTCAACGCTGAGCTCTAACACGCGTTTCCCCGTCGACTTCACGATCTCTTCCTCCACCGCCGTCCTCAGGCGGTCCAGACCTCGCTGCTCCAGGGCTGAGATGGGCAGAGCGTCCGGCTCCGACAGCTGATAGCTGAGACAGAAAACTCTTAGTTCACACAGAAAGGAGATATATATATATATATATATATATATATATATATATATAGAATTAGGTTTCACTATTGTTTACAGTTTCATGCTTGAACACTCCGGTCTTTAATAATTTAGCAGCAGGTCCCGTTTAGCACAGAGCTTGGGAACGCATCCCTTCCTTCAGGTAACATAACAATGTGGAAGTCTCTCTCTAGAGTCTGTGTTTGGTTTGTCTGTTCTGGGCTTCTGTAGCAAAACTTGGTTGTGCAACATGGCGGACTCCGCCTCCTGCTCCCTATGCAGATATGAAGGACTCATTCTAAGCTAACTAAAATCCTCCTCCTGAATGCGACACGCTGGCCCTTTAAGGACAAACTTTGTCTTCTTACTTTTCAACGAGGTCCGTTTTATTGTGGACTTCTATCATGGAGCTCATCAGCCTGTCGGGGATTTGCATGTTCTTCAGAACTCTCAGCACGTTCACCTTCTGGTTCACCGTCTCCGGGTGACTGATGTCTCTGACGTGGACCAGCAGGTCCTGAGAGAGAGACGGACAGACGAGTCAACACCTCTGTAAAAACTGTAGTTCTGCTTCACGTCACAGAGTGGAAACCCACCGAGTGTTTGATGTCCTCCAGCGTGGCGGAGAAGGAGTCGATGAGCCGGTGGGGCAGCTGGGACAGGAAGCCGATGGTGTCCACGTACAGGACGGTCATGTGACTGGGCAGCTGGCCGGCGTGCACGGTGACGTCCAGCGTGGCAAACAGCTGGTTTCTGGGCTGAAGGCCGACGTCGCCCGTCAGCGCTTTGATCAGAGTCGTTTTTCCTGAACGGAAACAAAATAAGTTTGGTTGAACTGTTAAATAATACACATACGATGTGTGTTGTTAGATAAAAAAAAGATGTTGACAAAATGCAGTTTATAAAAGGGTAATACATTTGGAATACATCACAAAGTTTGATATTCAGCATATCGCAAAATGTTTAAAATCGCAATAATATCGTTTCGTGACTCGAGTATCGTGATAATACCTTTGGTAACGTAAAAATATAAAAGTCTCTCTTGAGTCAGTTTGGTTTGTCCTTTCTGGGCTACTGTAGAAACATGGCAGACTCCGCCTCCTGCTCCCTACATAGATATGAAGAACTCATGCTAAGCTAACGAAAACATGATTCCTAGTTTCAGGTGATTAAACACCAATGAAAACAAACGTAGTTACGAATATTATATTACTTGTTTGCTAATAAATCCTCTAAATGTTACACACTGTTCTTTTAATGATTAACTTCCCTGTTTGAGCGAAAAAATACATTTTGCATTGTCATAATATTTACTTTCGGAACAATAATAAATCGCAATATACGGTGATATTATGGTTTATCTGGTGATTCCTGCCTCTACTAAATATATAAACTGTTTTATTTCCCAGCGTCTCACCACAGTTCGTGTATCCCAACACGGAGACGGTGGGGAACTCCTTGTGTCGACGCTGAGATCTCAGCAGGCTCCTCTTCCTCCTCAGTTTCTCCAGCGCCGAGCGGATCTTCATCTCGCGCTCCCTCAGCAGTCTCTGCTGGACCTCCATCAGCGTCTCCCCTGTACGGACCAATCAGCAAGCAGGATCAGCGGCTGAACATCCAATCACAGGTGTGCGTGTGGTTTTATCGCCCCGGGCGTTGTTACCTGAGCCTCCGATGTATCTCGACCCTCCGCCCTGCTGATCCAAGTTTGCCATTTCATTTTTCAGACGAGACCTGTACGCCGTCAGATGAAGACGTTTTTAAAACCCCAATGGATGCTGGGAAAAGAAACAAGTAAATAAATAAAAAACGTTACCTTAACAAGGGGATCTCTGCCAGAGAGATCTGTAGCTTGGCCTCTTTGGTCCTGGCGTTGCAGCGGAAGATGTGGAGGACCACCGAGTATCGGTCAAACACTTTGACCCCCCAGGCCTCCTCGAACTCCCTCTGTGGGGAGGAAATACGACAGTCAGCGGCTGAAAACGTCTTGTGTGTAAAGACGTACACGAGGCCTAAATAAAACATGCAGGAGTGCTCGTAAAAGCCTTCAAAGCAGTGTTAAATACATCTGTGTTTATTATCTAAACTTTAACGTTAAGCTACTACAAGCAACCGAGGACGCATTCGGTTGAGTCACCAGTTAACACGGTCACTGGTTAAACTGAAACACCGGCTGCTCTGAAACAGTCGTGATCTCAACGAGAGATTCTGACAACCAAACAAGCAGATAGTTTTTATGCCGGTAACAGTTTTAATTCAATGTTTAACGCTGTTAAGTTGTCTGGATAACTGGGACAAAACGACACTTCTGTTACCAACATGTGCACGTATATTTTAAATGACTGCAGCTGTAAAAGGGTTTATTGTTATGGTTGAGGAGCGGATGATAAATGATAACTGGTATAATAAATTGGATGATCTGTTATTAAAAATATCTTTTAAATTGATTTGTGGAGAGTTAAATGACCATAATTAACACCATTCAGGTGACACCCAGGAGGCAACCTCTGGTTCTTTAAAGTGAAGTCAAAGCTTCATGTGTTAAAGCTGCATTCTCTCTAGTGTCCACCAGGGGGCGACTCCTCTGGTTGTATAGAAGTCTATGAGAAAATGACTCTACTTCTCTCTTGATTTATTACCTCAGTAAACATTGTAAACATGAGTTTATGGTCTCAATCTCTAGTTTCAAGTCTTCTTCAATACAGCATGATGTTCATTTAGTACATTATGGTCCATTTAGAGTCAAACAGACCATAAAGCAGGGGATGCTTTAGGGCGGGGCTACACAGTGATTGACAGGTCTCCACCAGAGATGTATACGCCTTCTCTACGTCACTCCTCCTCAGTCCACATATGGTCACTTCCTGTTCACTGGTTCCAAAAAAACAAGATGGCGACGGACAAAAGGCTGAACTAAAGGCTTCAAAACATCAACAAATTAAAGAGTGACGTCATGAAGACTACGTCCACTTCTTATAGACTGGGGTGGGAGTGGGGTGCCCTACTTTTGTTTAGATTAGAGTAACTAATATCTGTGCACGTCCCTGCATGTGTGTAGCCAGAAAGCTATTTTCAAGAATCAGAACCAGTGAAAATAAAACAAAATTGAAAAAACATAAATATATAATTTTAAAAAATGCAATAAAATGTGAAAAAAAATACAAAAAGCTAGTAGTTTAGTTCACCTCAGACGAAGGAAACAGACGCTCCACATTCACAAACACCGCAGTGATTCCTGCTGTCTGTCTGATTTTATCTACAAAAACACAAACACAACATGATTCATATCAAAACTATCGATCAGCTGAGACGTGCACGTGGACGCTGAGCAGTACCTGTCAGAGTCTGGAAGTTCCCTTTGCCGAAGATCTTCTTCTTCTCTGGTGTCTTGGTGGACAGGATGAGCTGCTCCACCACTCTCCAGTTGTCCAAAGTGTTCACGAGACCCACGGCCTCGGCCATCATCAGCTCAGCTGTGCACAAAAACAGCTCGATAAACATACACGCCTGCGCGCGCACGCACACCTGGTGGCCGGTGTGTTACCTACCGGTGGTCAGGTGCTGCTTCCGGCTCCCCCACTTCACATCGGGATGAACCACGAACACTCGGTGCTGCTGAGCGGGCGCGTGCAGCCGAAACAGCTCCTCCACCTCGCTGTCATCGATGAAGTCATCATCCTCTTCATCTTCCTCCTCTTTCTCCTCCTCGTGCACCCCGCTGCCTCTGAGATCATCCGTGTTGTCCCTCGACCTGCACGCGGACAGCGTGAACGCCCTCAGCTGAGAGGGACATGCAGCTCCGACTGCACGCGGAGGCTTGTGAAGGAGTCTGCAGGTAGCCGATGACGTCAGACAGGTGTGTGCGCGGCGACGCTGCAGGACCGGAAACCACGAGAGAACCCTCCTCAGTGCTGTCATGGTGCTCTTATTGTATAGTTATCACTACGTCCATGGTTGTTGTGCTTTAGGAGAGAGCCACCGCGCATGCGCACTGTGAACGTGTTCTTCTTCTTGTTCACTGGAGATCACAAAGCAGCCTGCAGAGAGAATACTGCCACCTGCTGGTGTGTTGATGCACCGTCCAGAATCTAGATCATGATCTAGATCGTTAGAACACGTTCGAATCAATGTATCTATATTTTATATTTTATAATGGAATTATATTTTATATATAATCCCACCATTATTTTAGTTATTTTTTTATTTTGATGTTATTTTGATGTTAAACAAATGAAAAAAATATTATTATATTAATTATTTTCTATTTTTTTCTATTTTTTTAATGTATGTGTATGTATATAATGTATATTTTAACTTTATCATTTTATTTAAAGTTACTTCAATAACTTTAATTAATATTGATGTTGTCGCCCCCTGTGGACTAAAGTGGTAGTGTCTCTGAGCACCAGACTCTCTTTAGAAAACCTCTCATTTTACTGCAGCAGGGTCTGACAGTCTGCTCCTCTCAGTTCTGGTTCTGGTCCCGAGCCTCCCTTCAGAACCAGGTAAAGGTTCCTCGCTGTCACTTTAACACCAGTTGAATCTCGGCGGTTCATGACGTCACGCTGTGTAGGCGTGCGCCGCCTATACAGGTCAAACAGGTCGGACACCTTCCCATCAAGGCTCTCAGCAGGATCTATGCTGATGGACAGTAAAAAGGCCTTACAGGTTATTTGTGAGTGAGAATCTCTTTAATTCTCACTGCTCGTCAGCTTTACATCAGACAGAGGAACAGAGTCAGATGCCTCAACAAGCCGCAACATGACCGGCTGTGACTTCACTCAGGGAGAAACAAGGTGTGCGCATCCGACCCGGAGCTGTGCAACAGGCTGACAGGGAAGTGGAGCCACACGGGCACATTGAAAGCGGTGATGGGTCTGTGCTCGTTCTCCAGTCTGAGGAGGAACAGGTCTTTGAATGGTTTCTGTGTCTTTGGCGCACGAACGGCGCACAAAGCGGCTCTGTGGAGCTGCGGACTGCTGCTCAGCTTCCTGGGTTTCTGCGCCTGTCTGGGTGAGACGATCACACACTGACATGTACCTGGTACACTGAAGTACTGCAAGTATTCACATCATGTACTACTACTACTACTACAGTTAATCTGTCGGTAAAATGTAGTTAAAGTATTCAAACTGTGATTGTTCTACTATTATATATACTATCATTAGAGTATTACTCGCGTATTAATGGAAAAACAGGATTGTACTGTTGTAGTTGGTTGAACTAATAACTCATTATTTTCATTATGGATTCATCTGCTGATTATTTTGGTTAATGAAAATAGTGACAAACGTTTGTGTCAACTACCCAGAGCCCAACGTGACACCGTCACTGTTTGTTGAGTCCAAACCTCAAGATCACACTGAAACTATTAGAATCATTCAACAGAAAAAAGTAGTAAATCGTCAGGACTGAGACTGGTTCATAGGAACCAGTCGTCATATGGTTCATATTCTGGTGAAACCAGATGAACTCATGCAGGTTCACCAGAACCTCCTTCAGCTCAGAGACCGGTCCACCGTGGACAGAACCCAGATCTTCCAGCAGAGACCGGTCCACCGTGGACAGACCCAGATCCTCCAGCAGAGACCGGTCCACCGTGGACAGACCCAGATCCTCCAGCAGAGACCGGTCCACCGTGGACAGACCCAGATCCTCCAGCAGAGACCGGTCCACCGTGGACAGACCCAGATCCTCCAGCAGAGACCGGTCCACCGTGGACAGAACCAGATCCAGGAGCTCCGGAGGGAGGAGGAGAGCTCAGCTTCCGGCAGCAGCAGCAGCAGCAGCAGCAGCGTCTCCTCCTCCTCCTCCAGGAGCAGAGCTTCTCCTCTCTGGGAGCCAACACCGACACCACCAGGATGTATTGCTGGACCCGCTGGAGGGAAGGGAGGCACGGGCGAACCAGAACCAGGACTGAGAGGGGCAGACTGTCAGACCTGCTGCAGTAGAATGAGAGGTTTTCTAAAGAGACTCTGGTGCTCAGAGACACTACCACTTTAGTCCACAGGGACCACCAGAATCAAGAGAACTGAAAGTTCATCGTAGTAACTTTAAGTACTTGAGTAAAAGTACTCGGTTACTCTCCACTCCACTGATACTTTACTGTCTTGTCTCTCTTGTCTGTCCTCAGAGGAAGAGTGCGTCCTCGGTATCGTCGGACAGTCGGTCTCGCTGCCCTGCATTCGCCCCCAGTTAAAAACCTCGGTGAACGTCACCATCGAGTGGAGGAGAGGCGAGGAGGTGGTGCTCCGGTCGGTGTGGAGGGACGATGGCATCGTGGAGGAGTGGAGCATCAACAGGGCCACGACCCCGTTGGATGCCGTGCTGACGGGAAACTTGTCCCTGCAGCTTCCCACGGTGGACCCCTCGGAGCACAGAGTGAACTACAGTCTGCTCGTCACTTCAGGGCAGAATCACAGCGCCGAGCTGTGCACCGTGTGCCTCAGGACCGCAGGTCAGTGTCCAACAATCAATCAATCACACACAGGAAGTCAGGACGAGTATTTAGAGGAGCTAACGTTGTCTTTAACGGCTGTTTTGCAGCCAGTTTCAGCTTCCCGCTGCTGCGGAGGGAGAAGGAGGCCGGGCCGGGAGGCGAGAGCGCCTTCTGGTGTCACTCCAGCGGGGGGTTCCCTGCACCTGCAGTCTACTGGCTCATCAACGACACCGAGGACCCCCCCGACGGCTCGGTGAGGACACTGGCGGCGGCGCTGCCGGATTCCCTTCTGTACAACGTCACGAGCCAGCTGATGCTCAACGTCTCCGAGGACGCCAGCGTGTCGTGCGTCGTGGAGAACCCGTCCATGAACGAAAACTTGACGTCCACAACCAGTGAGTGATTCGCTCAGTGATTTCCAGCACCCCAAAAAAAACTCACAACACCACCTGTTGCACTAACCTCTGGTTCTCTTGTTGCTGCAAAGGCGGAGTGAAAGTGAGGGGCGGCCCCGTGGTGACCGGCAGAGCCTCGGAGGCCATGTGGATCTTCAGCACGGCGCTCTGCACGGTGGTCGGGGTCATGGTGTTGGTGGGCGTCATCTACCAGATTCACCTGGACAGGATGAGCAAGAAGAAGAAGAAAGAGTTCCAAAAGCAGCATCTGAACAGAGGTAGGCAGACCCTGCTGCAGTAAGATGAGGTTTTCTAAAGAGACTCTGGTGCTCAGAGACACTACCACTTTAGTCCACAGGGGGCGACATAATCAACACTACATGAAAGTTCCTCTCAGTAACCTTAAATAAAATAATAGTTAAAATATCAAGGTAAGGTTTCCACAGGGACTTTTCATGTGTCCTAAAGATCTATTTGGTCTAACTATGTTGCTATGACTGCAGCAGGAAACTACCTCAAGAGGAGGTTTGGGTTCTTAGTGTTTATAATACAAGGTTACAAGGGTTTTTATTTGTCATTGTACAACAGGGTTGCACAACAACAATTCTGATTGTAGTCCCAATTTACTACATAGGAAAAAACCTACATTATATATGGAAATAGAGGATGAATTAAAGAAGTCTGGTGGTTCAGCAGCTGATGCTTCTGCACCTCTTTCCAGACGGCAGCAGAGTGAACGGGTTGTGTCTGCGGTGGGTTTTGTCTTTTAATAACCTTTGAGCTCTGCGCAGGCACCTCTTGTCACCAATATCACTGATGCTCAGTAGAGAGACACCAATGGTGTTCTGGGAGGTTTTTCTGTTAAGATACAGGTGTGTAGTTGAGCTCAAAATAGATGGCGGTGGTCTCATCAAGGGGGCTGGAAGTCGATGTGAATGGACTTTCTAGTCTTCTGAACACTCAAAGCGCTCGACACTATCGCCGTTTTTCTTTTTACTATAAGTACGTACGTTGCATGCAGTATGCGTTGAAACAGGGACAAACTACTTCATCATATCATGGCAGCTTGAACTATCTGGATTGTGGGTCAGAACAGAACATCCTGGTATTTTTGACATACTGCGCTTTAAATACCATCTATTGGGGACAACCTAAATCTTTTTCTGGCATACTGAAACATTCCTGATGTGATTTAATAAAGGATCATCTTATTTTAAGGTAATATGGGTTTTGGAACCCACAGCAGCAGATGTCAGGGTTCAGGGTCTTGCCCAAGGAAACTAGACTGGAGGATCTGGGGATCGAACCGTCGATCTTTGGATTAGTTGACGACCTGTTGTACCTCCTGAAGGAACCAAACCCTGTTAAATGTAGAAAGTATAAAATGTATTCTAAAGTTCAGGAAATGAAGAGAGAGAGAGAAGAGAATGGTTTCCAATATTTCACAAGACAAAAAAGAAAAGAAGAATCTTTAAAAATATTTAGTGTAGTTGACCATTAAAACTGATTATCATTTATTCTACCCTGGAGTAGAATCTACCATCATGACATCCAATAAATAAACAGGTTTGTGTTTGACTAAATGTTCTGAAGCAGCTGTTTCTGTTTGATCAGTTTCACTTCATCAGTCACATGAAAGTCAGCTCAGCAATAAAGAGCAATAATCATATAAAAGATCAAATAAAATGACAAGATAATATAGAAGAGGATTCTGTGTAAAAGCAACTTCATCCAACGTTGTTGCACGAATGTAATGAAAAAAAAAAAGGAAACATTAAATATAAGAGAATGAGAAATACATACAAATAATATTAAATCACAGGTTGTTTTATTCTGCGGATACTTTTAAACTATCTTTTATGAAGAATATGTGAAATAAATGTTTGCTCTTCGTTCAGGATACAAAAGGAGGAGACCTGAGGAAGAGGAGAAGAAGGAGACCGACGTGTGAAACGAATACTCGAGACTTTTCTGACTCGAGGAAACAGAGCACTGATTTGTAAATACTTAGTTTTGTTGTTTGTGATCGCTGGTTTTTATCAGGTTAACATCCAGAGATTTAAATAAAGTTACTTTGTGACAATTCTTCTGTTTGTTTCAAGCTTCAATAAAGACTCAAACCAGCGCTGCAGCGGATTTATTTACATCTATACAGAAAATGACAATTTACATTTGAATCTTACTTTAATTCAGTTCATATTATTGAAAATCAAACATCAGCAGAAATATTTTTGTCTAAAGATCTAATGTAGAGATTCAACTCACTGGTGATTCATCGATTAGTTGCTTTATATAAACATTCTATAAAATGTGCAGTGTTTCCTAAAGATCAAGACGACGTCCACAACTCAAACATATTCAGTTCACTGTCAGAGGAAAGAAAAGCAGAAAATATTCAAGTTCAAGAAGCTGGAATCAGAATTATGACTTGTTCTTTAGAAAAAAAAAAAATCACTCAAACCAATAAATCAATCATCAACAATAGTTCATTTAAAAGTTAACTAATCAATTAATTGTTGCAGCTGTAAAGTCGTCACATTAGAGAAGCTCCAACCAGCACACGTTTGTTTCTACTTGATAAATGATGCGTCAGACTTCAGCTCCATCCTTCAATAAGAACAGAGCGTCTCTTAAATCGGTGAGTCCGATGCGAGACAGACCACGTTCCTCTGGAGGTCACATGATCAGCTGGCTCCTCCCCCCCCCACTGAGGTCACGGCGTACAGGTCGTCCCGCCGCTGAGCCGTGATGGGGATCTGCTGCCGGATGTCGGCCAAGTACTGCAGGTCTGGAATCAGATCAGACCGGGTTCAGATACACACAAACAACAACGAGACTTTTAACAAAGTTAAACCGCTCCTTCTTCTCCTCCTCCTCCTTCTCCTTCTCCTCCCCTCCTCTTCTTCTTCTCCTCCTCCACTCACCTACGTCAGCGTAAATAACGGCCTCCTCTGGTCCGGCCTTAGAGATCACCTCCCCCCTGAAACAAGTTAGAAATATAAATATCAAAAGGAGAGAAACTGCTGCTCATCAAGTGTATTGATAAATACTGAACTTTATACTATATTTACTGGACAAATGAAGATTTTATAAATAAAACATTTATTAAAAATGATGTTTTGTTATAGATTAGACAGATAGATCGATAGATAGCTATTATATGTAATATATATATATATATATATATATAAAGTATTTAAACTAAGCTTCACCTCAACCAGCTACGATACTAAAATGTTAATTACACGTTAATACATCTGTAATAATACTCAAATAATAAAGTACGTGATAATTATCTCTCACAGGAATTTACTTTAAATATTTTGTGTATTCCTGAAGATAATACGTCTGTTAGTCAACTTAAAGGAACGTTATAATACATAACTTCATATTTATAACGTTAAAGTATGTGAAAGTATTTGCTGTGAGTAGAAAACATCCAGCGCGGTTCTGAACGTAGTGAACTCTGTTTTACTTTGAGCAGATTTCTTCATCTGTTCGGTTTGAATTGTTTCAAACCTTTCATTCACAAACTAACTCGTGTTGCCTTCACTGCACATGACAACAGTCAGACACGCGGCTATTCTCGTTTCTCAGTTTGTACAGCCTTGATTCCTTTCCTTTCCTCGCCTGCTCTCCTCGCGTCCTGGTTCCTCAACAATTTAAAGCAACTTCAGTTAACCCTCTGAACTTGAAAAGCATGTTTTCTTTTAAAAATGATCGGCAAAAAAAACGACATTATCCTCAGATTGTCATCTTTCCAACGGTCCTTGAACACATCATGTGTGATGAAAGCTTCCATGAGGAAAAACAACCAAACTGAGGCATTAAAATGTGATTTTCAAGATGATTTCTGGGTCACAGGCAGGAGGACACAGGAGACGAGGAGACAGAGTGGAGACAAGGTCAGAGGAAACATGTTGTGGGTGTTTCTGTACCAGGGGTTCACCACGGTGCTGTGACCCCAGGCCACATATGAGGACGCCTCATCTCGGGCAGGAGACGCTGTGGCCACGAACACCTGGTTATCCAGAGCCCTGAGGAGGAGACAAGGAAAGGAGACAAGGAGACAACTAAGGTCACATGACACGGTGATACACTGTCTTTAGGAGCTCCTCTAGGAGGCTGTGAATACCAAAACATATGAAGTGATTCATAAATATCATAAATATCACAACATGGAGAAAACATGTACCTGTAGTCTAAAATATCTTTTTCATTTGACCGATAAAAAAATATAAATAAAACGCATTTACATATGTAAAGCATTAAAAGTTATATTTTACAGTCTGTCTGTTTCTGATGATCAGATATATATTAAAGAACTTTAGAGTTTAGTTAAAGTTATTTCTTCAAGTCTCTCATCACGTTTATCATAGTTTTCAATTTGTTTTTATTTAATTATAGTTTAGTTTGAATAAATCCTCAAAATGTGTTTCATAAACTTAGTTTAGTTTTAGTTAGTTAGTTTGTTGTTAGTTTTTTAACCAGATAATATCGTTCAGGGTTAGTTTCTCTTAAAGGATTTTTATTTCGTTAACTCATTTTTTAGTTTATATTTTTTAATGCTTATTTTCTTTTTAGTGTCAGTTTTAGTTTACTATATTCTTTATTATATTATATAAAATAACATAAAAACATCAAATTAAATTCACATTAAAGAGACTAAAAACTAATTACATCAATCAAAGAATTCAGCATCAAGTTCTATTTAGCGTGCTTATAAAATAGTAATTAATAGTTTTAAAATTACTTAATTTTAAGTAATTTAATTATCTAATAATATGAAGCATTCAGTAGAACTTTATTTATTTGAGTTGTTCTTGTTTTTTAAAGGTTTACTTGTTTTTTAAAGGTTTACTTATCTATCATACCTTTACTGTTTGATTACTTATTTACGATACTTTACGATACTTTATTAATGATGTCTCTTGTTGTTGCTGCTGTAATTCCTCGTTGTAAGACTAATAAAGGATAATCTTATATTATTTAATAAGAATGCAAGATTGTAAAAGAAGAGAATAACTGTGCTCATGAGACGTGAATCAACCCTCTAAAGAGGTCTTCCCTCTAACAGATCGGTGGTTCTTCTCTAAACCGGGAGGTGGTTTCGGGGTCTCACCTCCCCCTTTGAAGGAGCTCCCAGTGAGCCGGTCCCGTGGTCATGTTGAAGGCTCCGGGGTAGACCAGCAGCTGACAGCCTGAGGACACAAAGACACACCGGTACCACTCGAACCTCACACCTCTATAAATAAAACCTCCGGTCCAATCGGCCGCTCACCTCTCCGGCTGTAGAGCTGAGCCAGCTCTGCAAACCTCATGTCGTAGCAGATCCCCACGCCCACTTTACAGAACGCTGAGGGAGGAACCACGGAGGAAAACGGGGGTCAGAGGGAGCTCGTTTAAGCTGTGGGAGATTCCACGGAGAGGAGACAAGAGTCACTTACGTGTCTCGAACGTGGACAGACTGTCACCCGGACTCAGAGTCTCAGACTCCTGGAAGCGGATTTTCCCCGGAACGTCGATGTCAAAGAGGTGAATCTTAAAAGAGGAGAAACCATGTGACTGTCCTGCTGCTGTGATCTTCTAGTGAAGTAAAGTAACTCCAGAGATGAACTCAGACCTTCCTGTGTTTGAGGATCAGATCTCCATCAGGACCGAACACCGTACAGCTGTTATACAGCTTCCCTCCGTCCTCCTCAGGGATCGATCCTGGAGAACATGGAGAACATCGTCATGCAGAACATCAGCAGCTTTATTGTGTTTTTATTGCTGCAGTAAGATCACACAATGTCATAAAGCAGGTGTAGATAGATATATAGATATACAGATATATAGATAGATAATTACACGCTAAATAAAATAAATAAAGAAGAGAGCGGTGACATTAGCAGGTTTACATGAAGAGCCTGTGATTTTACAGTAAAAAGCTGTGTGATTATTTAATGTTTAAAACTATTTGACACCTTAACTCTAAATATTTTCTGAAAAAAAAGAAACAAATCGAATCGATATAATACTGTGTAGTGAATATTTCCATGTTTCAGTATTGAGCAGGATAATCATTAGAAGTAAACATTGAAATGCAAAGTCACAGTGGAGTAGAATGCTCTCCTCTATGGACCCTGGTGTGTCGGTCAGAAGCTTCCTTACCTCCCACCAGATACACCTTGTTCTCCTTCGCCGTGTCTGACAGCAGCTGGGTGGACTCTCCTGGGATCCTCTCAGCGTACTGAGAGAAGAAGCCGGTTCCATACGGAGAATTGAAGCATTCCTGTTAACGTGAGAGAGAGCAGAGAGACGTTAATGATGGACTCAAGACTCACTGAGGACTCTGTTTAAAGTTACTCAGAGGAACTTTCACTGGACTAAAGCTGTAGTGTCTCTGAGCACCAGACTCTCTTTAGAAAACCTCTCATGTTACTGCAGCAGGGTCTGACAGTCTGCCCCTCTCAGTCCTGGTTCTCCCGTGCCTCCCTTCCCTCCAGCGGGTCCAGCAATACGTCCTGGGTCTCCAGCAGAGAGAAGCTCTGCTCCTGGAGGAGGAGGAGGAGGAGGAGGAGGAGATGCTGCTGCCGGGAGTTGAGCTCTCCTCCTCCCTCCAGAGCTCCGGATCTGGGTCTGTCCACGGTGGACCAGTCTCTGCTGGAGGATCTGGGTCTGTCCACGGTGGACCGGTCTCTGCTGGGGGATCTGGGTCTGTCCACGGTGGACCGGTCTCTGCTGGGGGATCTGGGTCTGTCCACGGTGGACCGGTCTCTGCTGGAGTCTGAGCTGAAGGAGGTTCTGGTGAACCTGCATGAGTTCATCTGGTTTCACCAGAATCCGACCCGGTGGCTCCGATGACGAGCATCAAGAGTAACTCTATAGAAACAGACCATCCTCTCTCTGATGGTCTCTTTACTGATGGAGGTCTGATAGAGGACCAGGACTACACTGAGACTGGTTCATATAGAGGATCAGGACTAGACTGAGACTGGTTCACAAGTTCCTTGAAGTAACTTTAAATAGAGAAAACGTGATACAGATGACCAGCAGCGTCTCCTACTCCTCCTCACCGGAAGTAGCACGAGCTGGCTCCCCTGTCCCGCCGCCTCCTTCACGAGCCTCCTTGCTCTGCTCAGGTTGTCCGCTTTGACGCTCGTCACGTGCAGCTGGACCACCGCCAGACGGAATTCTGGGGAAAAAAAACAAGACAGTTAGCTCCAACGTTAGCAACAGCGTCAACATTTAGAGCCGTTTACAGCCTGTAGAAAACATTTAAATACAACATTCACTCGGTTTAACGTGTATAGTATTTATCTACAACTTTGAAATAACTCACAAACATAACTACTTACTGGACATCGCTTTAGATACAGCGGACATGTATGAGCCGTCCAGAGAGCAGACTGGGCACCTGATACCGGATGACCGTTTTGTTTTTCAAAATAAGAGCTTGTAATCAGCGCAACGTCATGCAGGTCCGGTAAAACAAAACAAAAAACGATACAAAACAATAATAATGAACTCGTGGAGATGGAAATTAAGTGTTCCTCTATCTTCTAGGCACTCTACGACGAAATAGCGAGAGCTTACGTAAAGCTAACAACCTTTATTGTGAAGTTTAGCGGAGAAGGCATGTCAGCAGGGGGGTGGGGTTTTTGCAGCCAATCAGCGTCAGAGTACATTAGTTTAAAATTAACATACTTGACTAAACATTAACATACTTGATACTTGCAGAGTTTACTCATTATAAACATGTGAATATACTTCATGTTTACACGACATAGAATTAGCTTTTTTTAACATTTGGACCTTTATTTAAATAAATTGAAGCTAAAGACCTTTGTCTAGATAAAGATCTAAGGACTGTAATCACCATATATTCATGTTGCCGGCTGCTGTTTCTTTCAGGAGATATTTGTTCTCTTGACTCTTGTTCAACATTTCAAAACACAGAAATCATCATCTTCCTGTTCCAGGTTTATATGTTTACAACAGTGTAAAGCTTTTATTGTTGTAGTCAGTGGTGGAGGAATTACTCAGGTCATTTACTTAAAGGAGACATATAACGCTTAGCATTAGGTTCATACTTGTATTTGGGGTTTCTACAAGAACATGTTTACAGGATTTAATGTAAAAAAACATTTTTCTTATACTGTCTGTCTGAATATACCTGTATATGCACTCTGTCTGAAACGCTCTGTTTTAGCGCCTGTCTCTTTAAGACTCCCCCCCCTCTCCCGAAAAGTCATCTAAATTTACAGTTTGTGGGAACTCCAAATAACCAAATGTATGTGAACCACAGACACTTATTGGTTTGTGGACTGATGCTTAGAAGCCTCCAGTTCGGCGATTTTGCCGTCGCCATCTTGGATTAAGGCCGTTGCCATATTGTTTTTTTTTGCAACCAGTGAACAGGAAGTGACCATATTTGGACTGAGGAAGAGTGACGTAGAGACGGTGTGAAAAAATGTAGTAAGAAGTACATCATTTCACTGTGAAATGTCGTAGAGTAGAAGTATAAGGAAGCATATACTCGAAAACTCAAGTACAAGTACCTCAAAACTGTACTATATTCTAACAATTATAAAAATACGAAGACGTTTTCTTGTACAAGTCATTAATTTGTTCTTCCTGTAAAATGATCTGCTTACATACGCTAGTAACGACCAATAATATCATGACATACATCAACTAATCTGCAACGTAGCATCAAAGGAGGCGTGTCTTTGATTGCACTCAGATGTAAGCCCGCCCACTTTTTAACAGTCCAATCAACTGTAAAGGGTGTGATTTAAATCCCTCTTGTGTCTATACACTCAAATATTCGGCTTCATTTGAGAAAACATCAAAGTACAGAAGATAAAGATCTAACTTCTGTTTCACGACTTTAAGTAAATGTACTTGGTTCTAGTATTTGAACGCAGTAGATGATCTGAAACAGAGGAAACTACTGTCTCTATTGTATTATAATATAACCACTATTCTAATTTACATATATGTCCCATAACACAAGAATCACTAAACTTCAACAAGTCGAATAATCTCCATTTATTAAAATCGGAAACACTTAGAAAATAATAGAAGTACATTAAGGTGCAAATTACACTCGAGACACGTTGCATTTCCACTAGTGGTGACGTCCTCTGTCGGTAACGTAAAGACTCTCGATGGAGGAAGTTCCAGTCAATACTGACAAAATATCACATAACTACAGCACAGTGCATGAATGACATGGGGATGCTACGAGAGACCAGAGTGAAGACAGAGCAGATCTATACGACGGCGTGTCAGGACCAAAGTAGGAGAACAAATGTATTTCAATTTACGGAGGAAGACCACAAGGGAGGGTTGATCTGAGAAAAAACTAACCCGTATATAAAATAAAACTGATATTCTCTGAGATGAAAGAGGTAAATTACCGAGAAAAAAAAGCAAATTTCTGATGAAAAAAAATATTTTCAGAATAAAGTGGTAAATTACTGAAAAAAAATCTCAAATTTCTATATTCTCCAAAAATAAAGTGTTAAATTAACAAGGAAAAACTCAAATACTCAAAAGTATAAACTTATATTTTCTGAGATGAAATTAGTAAATTTACGAGAAAAAAACTATACTCTAAGATTTTAGTGGTAAAGAAACTCAAACTTACAAGAAAAAAACATGAATATTCTCTGACATTATAAACCTTCAGAGAGCAAAATATTGTAATTATATTAGAAGTTATTCACTTTCATAAAAGAACAAAAGAAAACGCGTACGCGTATCTTTCAGGACCTTCTCGGTCAGAGGTCGTCTCTACCGTAATAACACGACTTAAGGAGCAACAAAATTCAGACGGCAGCTGACGTTACAACGGTGACGTGGAGATGTTTCTCGTAAATCTGTGACTTTATAATCTCAGAGAATATTCATGTTTTTCTCAGATTATCACCTCTCTCCCTCAGCTTCTTAACTATTTTTTTTTTTTTTAAACCTTCAATGGTCCCAATAGGTTGTCGTAGTTTAAAGTGTCTTTAATTAAAGTTTTAGTTTGTGACGCTCGTATTCTAAATCTAAAAGCTCTCCTCATTCAGTCCGAACAGACAGAAGAGACAACAAACCCTCTCTGGACAGGAGCTTAAACCAAAACCAAACGATTCTGCAAAAACAAAGCGAGGAAGAAAATAAAGTCAGAAAACCGAGTTTAAGATCAGAAGAGAAAAGCAGCGAATACACGGTGAGATGTTGCCGTCATCACACGTCATCACAGGCTCTGAGGCAACGGTGGAAAACAAACTAAAGCTGCTGAGTTTAGACTAACACAACGGACAGGACAGACTGGATCTGAAAACAATAATATATAAATATACACATAAATATATATTACAAACGATCTTTCACTCCTTTCAAAGCTCTGTCCTGGTCACAGACACCTTTACTTTCTATGTAGGTGGAAGTTAGCAATGTGTTTTTGGGCATTGACTAATATTATACTGAATCTGATGGTAACAATACTGAGGTGCTCAGGCTGTAAATAACTGAACCAGCGGAGCTCCTGTTGTAATACTAAAGCAGTCCAGAGGAGCTACATCAGACTGCTATGACGTGAGGTTATTCATTATTATACGCGTCTCCCAGACACTCTGTCAAAGGTCTGTGCTGATATGGAGCAACATAACTTCTATTCAAAATCAATATTATCAAGCCGGCTATGCTGCTATGTTATGTTTGGGATGTTAATGTTCGACTCATGTTCACTTCATTGAATCTGCTTTAAACACATCTGAGAGGTCAACTATGAGACTGAGCTGCAACTACGCTCACAACAAACAAAACGAGAACAGAATGGAGACGTTTAAAGTGAGGTTCTCCTCCACAGTCAGGGTTCTACTACAGTAGAGAAGTTTATAGAAACAGACAGGAGAACCAGCACGGGAGCAAAGTAATGTTCTGTTGTGGACTTTAGTGAATCTGAATCTTTACACCAAAGTCTGTCAACAACACAACCTCAGCAACAGATGGAGGCAGCAGGAGAGCAGCAGCTCCTGTGTCCTGAGAGGTAGAATCAGTGAGTGAATGGAGTCTGGTGTGTTTGTAGAGATCATAGATAACAGCTTGAGTTCCCCTCAGAAAGGTCTGTCTGACAGCAAGGTGAAGAGGTGAAGACATTCTGAATATAGCTTCACTTCAACTGAGAGACATTCTGTTAGAGTCTAACATACGTCCACAGCAGAACATCACTTTGCTCCCGTGCTGGTTCTCCTGTCTGTTCTATGAACTCATCTACTGTAGTAGAACCCTGACTGTCCCTTTAAGACAAAAGCTCAGTCATGTAGTGATTGAACAGGTCAGTCAGTATGCTACCTTAAGGCCAGAGAGAAGTTAGTAGAATTGCACTGCAATGAGATCTCCCATCTTTTATCAACGATAAAGAATAAACATACAGTATAACCGATATTATTATTAACTTAATGTAAGAGAATGGTTGGATGACTGCAGGAGCACCTAAGTATTTGAACACACACACACACACACACACACACACTGTCTGTCTGTCCCTCGTCCTGCAGCCGGCAGTGTGTGTCCACCGTGTGCAAAGAAACACCTGACACACGGGGTTTCCCAGTCAACACTGCACGGGCTCCGTCCAGCAGGGAGGACAGCCGGACAGACGGTTTCCCTCTCGGCAGACAGAGACTCTCCTCACAGTTTGTGTCACGGCGACGCCCCCCCGTCGTCTCCCTTTACGAGCTCTCCAGAGCGTCGAGGACCTTCATGATCTGCTGCTTGATCACCTTGGTGGCGTCGCCAGCGTTGGGTATCAAATATCTGAGGGACACAGTAGCAAAGTTAACAAATAACTACCAACAGAACATATACACACTTTATCTGCAAGAATAATCTCTAAATGTTCAAAGCCAATTCATGCAATTCTTGTTTTTAAGAGAACTTTAGTGTGTTAAAGGAATGTTACAGAGAGTTAGATGAGAAAGGTGATGCCACTCTTGTGTTTGTAAGGTTAATGTGAAACTACAGCTAACAAACGATTAGCTTAGCTTAGCTTAGCATAAAGACTGGAATGAATAGTTACAGCATGCAGCTCCCCGTTAAACCAAAGTTTTTACATATTTTTAAACTCTGGAGAGAAGCAGACGTCTCCCCCCTTCTGCCAGTTTTAATGCTAAGCTAAGCTAATTGCCTACTATTGGCTCTAGTTAAATATTTAGCATAACATCTTGAGGGTGGAATTGATCGTCTCATCTAACACTTTTTCCAAAAATGTTAAATTATACTATCAAGGCTGCTAATTTGCATCTTCTTTCGCTGAAGAAAACTTCGTGGCGTCTGAAGAGAAAGTTAGCCATTTTTAAATCACAGCTTTAAAACTTCATATCTGCATTTGTGGATGAGCACCTCTCAACTGCCGAGATCTCCACTCCGGCCGAGTTGTTGGTGCCGAACTTGAAGGTGATCAGTTCTGGGTGCTTCTTTTTGGACGTGATCTTCACCACGGAGTTCAGCGCTTGTCTGGACTGGATGTAGGTGAAGCCTTTCCTGGAGGCGATCTCCCTCAGGCAGTACATGTGAGTGGCTGTGATCAACAGGTGGCTGGAAGAACAACAGTCGGAGTTAAGAATCGTGGACTCCTGAGTTACTGCGACTCCTCTCGTTCTCTCATTTTTAAAGAAGTGGGAATTAGTCACGGTTAAATGAAACTTCCCCTCTAATGACGCAAACCTGGGAGTCGGGGTGATGTGAGGAATATATACTTTTTATCTTTACACACTCACCTGGGGAACATGTGACCGGTTTCTTTCACCTCATTACATGGAATGTGATGCTTTACATCTGGTTTGTTTATCCAGGTCTGGATGTTGACAATCTCCTTCCTGTCATCGTCCGACATGGAGGAGCTGTCGATCTCATCTGCGGGGGGGGGATGTTATAACAAGACATCTTGTCATTATGAGAAGATATGTTATAACAAGATGATATCTTGTTATAACAAGATGTTATAACAAGATGATATCTTGTTATAACATGAAATTATCTTAACATAACTAACTTTTCACGTTATACGTCATACTGATCCATTTCTCTGTTTTCTAGTGTGGCACCAAAAGGCTTCCGTACAGCTTACCTGTATCGTACTCCTCCTCATCACCAATACTGAAAACGGGCTTCACTCCTCGGTACGGTTTGCCGACGCGATCGCTGCTGCTCACATGTCTAGATATGGAAAACAAAAACACAAAAGGGCAAATTGGAGCGTCACATCAGCGCTGAGTGAAGGATGTGAAGCTCCAGAAATGAAAAGGTGGCACACAAATAGTGATGGCATGAAGACCTCCTCTGCCAGTTATGCTGTTAAATATAAAGAAAGAGGTTAAATGAGACATTTATACTCCAGAGGAGCGAGATTAGTCCGTGTATGATATTCAGGGCTATTTGCAGAATACCATATGTTTGATTTTAGTAGTAACAGTGTATTCTGCACAGCCCTGGCTATCATCCAGAAGAACAACTATGGAATGGAAAGACAGACTTGTTAAGTGCATCTCCAAGCAAAACAGCAGTGAAGCTAAAAGGTTCCACGAAAAACACCTCAGATATTCAGACGACGGACTCGGTGAGTTGTGGATGTCGAGATGACTCGATGCGTCCTGAAAGAGCCCAGCGGCTTCATGTTGTTAGTGAAAGCATGAGGACGGATCTCAAACGTCTCGTAGCTGTAGTGCTGTTACATGAGTGAGAGATGCTGATATTCTGAGCATGCGTTAATGTGACACAGGCTAACGGTCTCCCACAATCCCGCTGCACTGGACGGGTCTACAGCCAGTGGACATGCTGGTGACGAAAACAGCTCGATGGCTCTTACCGATCTGGAACCACCTTCTCTGGCCACGGCAGATTGAACGACATTCTAGCGTGGAATAAGGCACAAGGTAGCTTCAATTAAAATACAAAGTCAAACTAAATGTCAGTTTACAGTTGTCTGATTTAATAGTCGCTGTTCATTTCTGCTGCATTTTCTACAGGATACACCTGGTAACATGTTCAGTCAGGTGTAAATATGTTTTAAACCCAAATGACCAGAAGTATTCAGACTTTTCACTACAGTAAAAGTACTAATACTAGACTGTGAAAATACTCCACTACAAGTAAAACCAGTCTACGGGGTTGCGGAGGGTTCTCACCCGTCCACGGGGGCGGTGGAGGGTTCTCACCAGTCTACGGGGTTGCGGAGGGTTCTCACCCGTCCACGGGTGCGGTGGAGGGTTCTCACCTGTCTACGGGGTTGCGGAGGGTTCTCACCCGTCCACGGGGGCGGTGGAGGGTTCTCACCTGTCTACGGGGGCAGTGGAGGGTTCTCACCTGTCTACGGGGGCAGTGGAGGGTTCTCACCTGTCTACGGGGGCAGTGGAGGGTTCTCACCAGTCTACGGGGGCGGTGGAGGGTTCTCACCAGTCTACGGGGGCGGTGGAGGGTTCTCACCCGTCTACGGGGGCGGTGGAGGGTTCTCACCTGTCTACGGGGGCGGTGGAGGGTTCTCACCCGTCTACGGGGGCGGTGGAGGGTTCTCACCCGTCTACGGGGGCGGTGGAGGGTTCTCACCTGTCTACGGGGTTGCGGAGGGTTCTCACCCGTCCACGGGGGCGGTGGAGGGTTCTCACCTGTCTACGGGGGCAGTGGAGGGTTCTCACCTGTCTACGGGGGCAGTGGAGGGTTCTCACCAGTCTACGGGGGCGGTGGAGGGTTCTCACCAGTCTACGGGGGCGGTGGAGGGTTCTCACCCGTCTACGGGGGCGGTGGAGGGTTCTCACCTGTCTACGGGGGCGGTGGAGGGTTCTCACCTGTCTACGGGGGTGGCGGTATTCTCGATGAAGCTGATCATCTTCTCCTTTACGTTCACTGACTTGGACTTCAGAGCGAACGTCATTTTGTTGACCAAAGACTTGACGCCTTTGCCGTCTCCAGGACTACTCAGCGAGTCTCCCTGCATCAGGAGAGAAACAGAAATGTGGAGCTGAAGTAAAACTAGCAACATGAAGCTACAGTGACCTTCTAATTTGTACAGATGTTTCTGGCCTCTTACATCCGCGGAGCTGAGGCTGCTGTGAGATCCAGATGTGCTGACGATCCAGTGGAGGTACGAAGAGTCCAGACCCTCGATGTTCATGTCCACCAGATGCTTTTGAAGGGCTGAAATCACACAAATCTCTGAGTTTTCACTTCTCACTAGTCTGCTGGGCACTAATAAAGCATACATAAGATTATCGAGCTTCTATATTTGAAGAAGTTACGTCAACTGGTTGCAATAATGTAAACACACAAAAGGAAAAAGGTGACTTTTATTCATGCCGAACTTGCAGAAATAAACACTTTTTACTAAAACGTTTTATATATTAAATTCTCAGTAACAAGTGTTTAAAAAATAAATACTGCCCGTTACATAAATACACTCGTTTGTTAATTTCTTAGAAACTGGCCAATCAAAACAATGATTCTACATAACATATGACAGAATAATACTTTGACTTTGCAGGATTTTTTGTAGAAAAAAAACCCGTTTTAAAATACATTTGTGGAAGTTGTGACTTGATACAGAATCTTAGAAGAGAAGAATCTTCATTCTTACGGGAATCTATTGTTTCCCACCTCTACCTCTCGACCATGCAAACATGTGTCATAGAGCCAGCTGAGGTTGATACGAGTTGGACATGAAGCAATGAAAACAATGTATATTTCTGTCTGTGAGTTTAATGCATTTAGCCCCGAGTGTCCCAGTATTCTCATCTACGTACCCATGAATCCTCCTTTAGCGATGCTGACATATTCTTTGTTTTTCTGGAACAGAAAAGTAAAGATGTTAGCGAAGAACACAAGCTGACCATTGACCTTAAGAGGAAGCAGATCACAACATCATTATTCTTCTCTCCAGCTACCTTCTCTGTTCGAGTCTCTCACCTGGAGGAAATGAGCCAGCACCATGTTCATGTACATGTCCTCCTCCTCCCTCCCACTGCCCATGAAGCACAGGTGCTCCCCGCTGGCGACGGAGCCGGACTCCAACGACTGCTTCTGAGCCTCCAGGAGGGACTTCACAGAGAGAGCGAACTCAGAGGGGTTCTGGAGCATCTGAGAGAAGGAAAAGAAAAACCACATGTTTTACTACGTAAAGGTTCATGTTCTTCACACAGAATCAGGAGCGTCTCCTCTCACCAGGTCGGAGTCCAGGTGGAAGGCCGTGGACAGGTGACCAGCGTTGTACTGCTCTGCAGGCCGACAATCCACCACAAAGAAACGCACCCCGTCCTGAAAGCCAAATCCATCGTTAGGAACGTCAAGAGAACTGTTTTTGTACAGTACTGCAGAGACCAGAGATTCTTCTGGACCTGACAGGAGCGGCATCAAAGTCTGTGTATAAGAAATGGACGTAGTCGTCGTGACGTCACTCGTTGGTTTGTGGATGTTTTGAAGCAAAGAGTTTGACTTTTTGACCGTCGCCATCTTGTTTTTTCTCAACCAGTGAACAGGAAGTGACCATATCTGGACTGAGGAGGAGTGACGTAGAGACGCTGTATACGTCTCTGGTAGAGACCTGTCAATCACTGTGTAGCCCCGCCCTAAAGCATCCCCTGCTTTATGGTCTGTTTGACTCTAAATGGACCATAATGTACTAAATGAACATCATGCTGTATTGAAGAAGACTTGAAACTAGAGATTGAGACCATAAACTCATGTTTATAATGTTTACTGAGGTAATAAATCAAGAGAGAAGTAGAGTCATTTTCTCATAGACTTCTATACAACCAGAGGAGTCGCCCCCTGGTGGACACTAGAGAGGATGCAGGATTAAGAGACTTCAGTGCGACAGCTCTTTTTCTTAACTCTTCAGGTGAGGGGCACGACGTTCCTGATCTCCTTACCCTTAAAACACATTAGCTGTTGTTTCATGGTAATGTTCAGATGTCTAATAAAAGGAGTGCATGTTGAGGTCCATAGGATTCACTGTTTTGTTGTTGTTGGAGAATCGTGGAATTTCACTCTTGTTGTTATCGACTACTACACTTCTGGCACCGGTCAGTATCACATGATCGTCTTTCTTTCTCCTCACACGGCTGACTTTAGTGAAGAGACAGCAACTGACCTGCTGCAGCTGGTTGGCCTGCAGGATCTCGGGGACGGATACAGGCAGACACAGCGCTTGACTCAGATCAGTGTCCTCCTCTTTCAGAGCCACCAGGCTGCTACCAAACAGGTTCTGGTTCATCTATAGAAACAGCAAACACACAATAATGGACTTAGAAACAATGAGATCTCTTGTGCCTCTCTCTCTCTCCCTGTGTGTCAGCACTATGTATCTGTGTATCTGACACAAACAAAGACATTTACCTTTCTGAGAGACAGAGGGGTCTTACTCTGGTAATGCTGAGCCAGAGAAAACAAATCTTCAACGTCCTCCGATTCCAGATGAGAAGGAGACTCTTCCAGCATTTCTGTGACAAAGAAAGTCTCGTTTAACACGAGATATGAAGAGGGACGCCCCCCGAAAGGGGACTAATTGTTTATATACAAGATGTAATAAAGAAATGTGTATTATTTTATTAATTAATTGTCTTTTTTTCCCTCCCAAAATAATCAAAAAGAACCAATAAGAGCATCGATGAGAGTACTAGTGATGATAAGATCCTCACGATACCCGTCACTAGATACAACAAGCCCTCAAAGAAATGACAGACTTACTGATGATGTCCTCTCTGCCGTCTCCTTCTTGTGAAAGAATGGCCTCTCTAAGGGAAAATCAAACAGAGACGAGTCATGATTCACATGTACGGTTCCTCCCTACGATCATGTAGCGAGCTAGTGCTCAGTAGCGGATGCCTACTTGGCGTTGACGAGGATGATGAGCATGAGGAAGAAGATGAGGAAGGGGTCGGCCTGCCGGAAGTAGCAGTCCCACAAGGCCTGGGTGACATCGGGGGGGCAGTGGCTGGAAAACAGACTTCCCATCTGTTGGAGAAAACAGAAGCTCAGACACTCGAGTTCAGACGCAGTTCAGAAATGACTCGGAGAGGCCGGAACTATGACGACGGAACAAACCCAGTTGATGGCGTAGGAGTCGGGTGTGATCTTTTTGGTGTCCAGGAAGGAGCAGAGCTCCGGCTCGTGGTACTGAAGCAGAAGTCTGTAGAGGTGGAAGGGCCGGCCGCTTGGTACGCAGTCCCTGAGACGAACGGATCAGAACGATTTTAATCCTCCACTTCCTGTCTAGTAGTGATGTAGCGGACCGTAGTGGATCTGTGATCCGTACTGACCCCCTCACAGTGTAACGTTAACCATCAGAGTGTAAATAAAGTTTAAACGTTAACCATCAGAGTGTAAATAAAGTTTAAACGTTAACCATCAGAGTGTAAATAAAGTTTTAACTTTAACAATCAGAGTGTAAATAAAATAAAGTTGAACTGACTCAGTAGAACATGTGTTTCTAGTCTCTGATCTCTGATGTTTCATTGTAAACAACCAATCAGAGGAGAGCTAGTAACATTAGCAGCACCGCTAACGGCTAACCAACAGGAGGAGAGCTAGTAACGTTAGCAGCACCGCTAACGGCTAACCAACAGGAGGAGAGCTAGTAACGTTAGTAGCACCGCTAACGGCTAACCAACAGGAGGAGGGCTAGTAACGTTAGCAGCACCGCTAACGGCTAACCAACAGGAGGAGAGCTAGTAACGTTAGCAGCACCGCTAACGGCTAACCAACAGGAGGAGAGCTAGTAACGTTAGCAGCACCGCTAACGGCTAACCAACAGGAGGAGAGCTAGTAACGTTAGCAGCACCGCTAACGGCTAACCAACAGGAGGAGGGCTAGTAACGTTAGCAGCACCGCTAACGGCTAACCAACAGGAGGAGAGCTAGTAACGTTAGCAGCACCGCTAACGGCTAACCAACAGGAGGAGAGCTAGTAACGTTAGCAGCACCGCTAACGGCTAACCAACAGGAGGAGTGCTAGTAACGTTAGCAGCACCGCTAACGGCTAACCAACAGGAGGAGAGCTAGTAACGTTAGCAGCACCGCTAACGGCTAACCAACTGAGGTTCCCTTCAGTTACATTATGAAGGTACATTATAACGTTATCATGATGTGTTCACATGTCATCTGTAAAATGTAGTTTTGGTGATAAACTTGAATAAATCCAGTAGTTTGAAGGAGATGTTTTCACATGAATATAAAATAGATATTAGAGATGAATTATGAGATGTTTAACTTCTAACACGAGCTATAAACACATTATTATACAGCATTAAAGATAATAATGAAGAAATTTATTTAAATCAATAAAAATACAATATTTTATTTCCTGATCATTTGAATTGTGTGTTTTTATATAAATAAACTCTAAAGATTAATAAAAACAAAGTAAAAGTAAAACATTTTGGATTTTTTTATGGTTTACTGACTTCAAAGAAGTTAAAATGATTCTTTGGACGGTGGTGAAAATAAACAGTCTGGATTCTTGTAGACCAGCTGATATAATCAAACAAAGTGATCTGTATCTGTTAATATGGATCATCAATGATCAATGATTAGTATCGGCGGCAATATGATCATGGATCTAAAAGTTATACTGGCTCCTTGTTTCTTTTCTGCTGATCCGCTCCGTGACTTTAATGATCCGCTCCTCCTCTCGTCTATAACGGAGTGTAACAACAGTCACAGGTCAGAGGTCAGCGCTCACCTGGGGATGTGTTTGTTCATCACAGCGTAGAAGCAGTTGTAGAGGTCGCTGCGGGGGAGCCGGAGCCCCAGCAGCGGTTTGAGCAGATGTGGCCAGCTCATCTCCGGGCTGAAGCAGATGTTGCGTGACTTGCAGTAGAACGTGATGACGGACTCCACGTCACACGCCGTGTCGCGCCTCTCGTCCTCCGACACGTCCAGCTGGTCTGAACACGGGAAACAAAGCAGATCGTGTGTGAGAACAGAAGTAGACTTCAACATTCAGGAAGAGGAAGCAGACAAACATCGGAGGTTTAACACCATCATGAAGAATCGTTTGAAGCTACAAGATCTCTGCTCAGTGTCAGACAAAGATCAGGCTGTTTTGGACTTTGTTACACCTACTTTGTATTTGTGGCTGTACTGATATACTGTAATACTGTAATACTGATATACTGATATACTGTGATACTGTGATACTGTAATACTGATATACTGTAATACTGATATACTGTAATACTGTAATACTGATATACTGTAATTAGCTGATCTAGAAGAAGCTTTAGAACCAGTCCTCACACTCCTCCTCACACTTGCTGTTAAATAGTGCTGACTAACACTTTTTATTGCACCAATTCCAAAATCCAGGATTGCGCGGAGGAATCCAGAGCTCATTGATCGACTCACCGATCAGTTGCTGACTGCGGTTGTGAATGAGGGTCTGTTCTGGTAAGTCCAGGACGCCGTCCCACGGAGACAGACTGTCTCCTTTACCGGAGACGTTTAGAGCGATCTGTCAGCAGAAAACAGGGAATCACAGCTGAACATTCAGCTACAGGGAGACTCAACTAAACACATGTACAAGACTGAGACTGACCTGCAATCAGTGACTTCTGCTCCACTAGTGAATAAACTGATCTATGGAGAAGCAGCTGTACGACTTTATGTATTAACTTGTGATATTTAGAGACGAATACAACAGGAACCTCTGCAATCTGCCTCAAAATGTCTGATTAACTAAATAAATGAGCTTTAGTTATTAAGCAAATTACAATGATTATAAGCAGCTAAGAGCTGGTTGATGCTTCACATGTTGATGCACACGGATATACTGATATACTGATATACTGTATAAGATCAGAACTGCTGGATGACGTTCTGCTTCATACAAACTTTCGTTTGTGATCAGAACAAAAACAACTGAACAGTGTTGACATGATGGTCAATAACTCTTATTGGATTGTACTTGTCTGTTAATTAATAATTTGTAGCAAAAAAAAAAAGATAATTGTGTTATTCCAACTGCTTGCTTATCAATTCCCCAGATTACTTAAATGAGCAAGTATATGTTGGTGTGTTTGCGTTGTTGAGAGACTTTAGTGAATCTGAATTAACTCTTTAAAACACCAAAGCGACACAACAACACAACCTCAGTAACAGATGGAGGCAGCAGGAGAGCAGCAGCTCCTGTGTCCTGAGAGGTAGAATCAGTGTTTGAGTGAATGGAGTCTGGTGTGTTTGTAGAGATCATAGATAACAGCTTGAGTTCCCCTCAGAAAGGTCTGTCTGACAGCAAGGTGAAGAGGTGAAGACATTCTGAATATAGCTTCACTTCAACTGAGAGACATTCTGTTAGAGTCTAACATACGTCGACAGCAGAACATCACTTTGCTCCCGTGCTGGTTCTCCTGTCTGTTCTATGAACTCATCTACTGCAGTAGAACCCTGACTGTGGAGGAGAACCTCACACACACACTACAGAACACCACTACTGTCTCTTTAATGTACGAACAGGTAGACATTAACAGGTGTTAACTAATTGTTTAAAGTAGAACCAACCGATGCTCAAATGTGGGTGTGTCTTAAAGGCATGATGGCCTTTACATCATCTGAGCCTGAGCTGCTGGTCTTTCCAGTCTGATGAGAGTAATTTCTCTACAGCATTCTGACTCCAATAACAGAAGAATGCTTACTGCTAAATAAACGTATACGTTTTAAAGTGCAGTGAGTCAGGCTTCTGCTCACCTTCCACATCTTGGCCCTGTGCTGAGCTGAATGCTCCTGGACCTGGATGATGCCTCGCTCCATCTCCATGTCAGAGCCTGAGTCCAGAGCCTCAGCTAGATCCTGGTCCCTGGAGACCGGGAAGGACCAGCACACAGTTATAAATGTTCATAAAAACTAAAGATAACATTTCTTATGGGTGACGTGTATTAATAGTTCTCACAAGGTTGTAAAGTCATTGCGGAACACGATGCTTCACTGTGATAACTTATCTGTAGTCATGTCTATTTATACTGTGAACTAGGGCCGTCCTCAACCAAAGAAAGTCTCAGTTAACTCAGCGATTAATTGATTTAAATCAACAGATCTGTAAAACTCAGTTCCTTCACAAATAATGAACACAAACACTTTAAATCGTGTGTTTACCAGAGATGTGTTCACTCATTCAGCATGAAATAATGACAATCGATTAAAGACATCTCAGTCGATCGAGACCAAAACAATCGATTAGTCTACTAATTATCTATTATGTTTTAGATTATCATTTGCTGCTTGAATTTTGTGTTTTTCTCTACATAAATATTAATAAAGAAATTTCAAGCCCAAATATATATTCATACAAATGCACTAGAAACCAGGTAATTAAGTGTTCGAGGCTACGCTTGGGTTTCAGGTTAAACGGAAGCAGAACTCCACATAACACCGGCTATCTAGCTAGGTACTGTTAGCTTACTGGCTAACAAGCTTCGGTTATAAAACGAGTCAATGTGAGGAAATAAAGTAATGTAAATATAAATTACATTGATTGACGGGTCTTAGTTTAAAAACACGTTTGTGTCTACTACTGACTGACTGACTGAGCTGCTGATTTATCTGAACCAACTTGGCTAATTAACGTTAGCCGGCTAGCTGTAACGTTAACGGACTCCAGGCTAGTTTCAGGTTAGCATCCAGGCTAGTTACGGGTTAGCATCCAGCGCTAGCAGACTCGTGTTTACTTTCTGTACATCGCGTACTGTCGGCTGAAGTCGACGCAATTGTTTGACAAACGTATTAAATAATGTTAAGTGTGATGACAACAAACATTGACTGACCAGCTGCCATGAAGAGCTTCCTCCGCGGCATCCGCCATTGTTGTGTTGACGGAGACACGTCAAGTGCCGTCAACACGGCCGAGGTGTCGCACAACGCTGTCATCGATGAGCAGCTTTGTGTCGTCGGAAAGATGTCAACACTTAAAGAATTATCTATAATTATTATAATAACAAATATTTGTGTTGTTAATATATTAGTATTTTATTATAATGAAAATAATTATGATCTATAATTATTATAACAATTAGTTTTTCTGTTAATATTATTTTATTATCATAATGAAAATAATTATCAGACAGAAAGTATGAGGAAAATAAAGTGTTTTTTGAACATACTAGAAACCCAAAAATCCTGAAAATTAGCATACGTCTCCTTTAAGTGTAGACTGCTGTTGCTTAGTATTTTATTATAATAAATAATTATTATGAGAAGTGTTTTTGAACGTTGCAGCATGTAAACATGTTCTAGTAGAACCCCCAAACATACAAATGTGAACCTGAAAATCAGCGTATGTCTCCTTTAAGTGTCTGAAATACTAACAAGCTCAAAATATGAAGCAGATAATAAAGTTTCAAAGTATGAAAGTGTAACAAAGGCTGCTGAGAATAAACAAGCAAAGTGGAAATGCATTCCAGGAATTATAACTTTATTAGAGATTCTCACTTTGGTCACGATAAAGATCATTTGATGAAGAACGTCAGCGTCATTTCTATCAAGACAATATTTTGTGATTATCTGCTGACTATCACATCAGTCTCTCACAGGTTGATTCTGTGTTTTGCTGAGTCGCCACACATTCAGTAAAATGTAGCCGTAACTGATGCTAAATGAATGAATGTCAAAGATTAGTATTTTCTAAAAGTTAAACGTTGAGCAGTGGTGGCTGATTTAACGTCACATGTATAAAGTAGTGATGCTACTTGAGAACCAGTTCTTACTCTTCACTCTCAGAAGTAAAATAAAACCAGCCTCTTGCTCTGTCAAACGATGTAATGCAGCATGAAAAATAAACATTTTACAAGAAAATAGAAAATAAATCATGTTTATGAATTAAGAGCGAGCTACGAAAATCTACTGAATATCTAATCTTCTGACATATGAGGCAATTCAAAAATAACATTTTCAACAAAAACTAAAGACATTAAAGTTTTCTTTCTAATCAAAAGTGTGTTTTCCCCCAAAAGTCTCATCTTTGGGCTTTTCCTAGTGTTCAAGACAGCACGAGCATTGCATTTACATTTATTCATAAAGTGAACATGCTGCACAAAGTATATAAAAAGAAAACAATCCCAGATTAGAAAAACTAAACTAACTCTCTGAAGCCCCGTGTCCGTGGGATCAATTCCAGCATTACAAACACAGACATTAACACATTTGACTTTACTTTTAATCTTGCATTCAGAACTGATAGTGTATGTTACACATGATAGGAGCTGGAAAAAAAACACTTTAGATCAGCATAAATTAAGTGAAGAGTCCATCAGAACCATGTGAAGCTCTCACAGTGTCCTTCTGCAGATGTAAAAGTGTCACAAAAGCCTTTTAAAGTCAGTTATTGGTTCAACAAACTGCACACGTTTCAGTTCACTTACATGGTTATGAATTCAGAAGGAATACATGGACTTTCATGTATGCGTTTCTCTGGAGATGACTCTTTATTGTGAGCAGTAAAAAGGTTTGAAGACAAACCAGAGGTCTGGATCACCGCCTCGGCTCCACTGTGAATAGAAATCCTTCTTTCCACTACAACAAACCCCGTTAATGTGATGTAAACACGTTTATATTTATATATATATATTATATCAGGGGTCGTTCTTTTCTCTTTTATCATCCAGTACTCATTTTCTTTTTTTTTGCAAATCAAAAGTTAAGTTGCATTTTAACAGAGTTATGTTCAGCGATGGAGGTTGAGTTTTGGCGGTTGGTTGGCAGAGCGGCGTTACAGCGTCGGAGGTTTGAGGCCGTACTTCCTCGCCACTTCCGTCTGGGCGTACGCTGCGTCACATAACGAGTACAGGTGAGCCATCTCCATCTCAGACTTGGCCAGGTTGATGGCCTTGTTGAACATGTCTATCGCCCGGTCCAGATTCCCCCTGGAAGAGGAAGAGGAGAAACAGAAACGCTCCGGTTACTTCACTAATCCAAGAAGAGACCCATCAGGTGTCAACGGTGTCGAGTGTTTGTAATCTCACCTCTGAACTTCGATGGTTCCCATAGTTTCATATGCAAAGTCACATTTGTTGTCGATCTCAATGGCCTTACTGATGAGCTCGAGACCCAAGTCCAGGTCTTGTTTCCACTGAAGCTGTAACAAACTGGACATAACTGGAACATTTAACAACCAGTTCAGTAAAATATGAGATCAGGACATCATTGATGTGTTTCTAGTCTCTGACCTCTGATCATGTTTCATTGTAAACAACCAATCAGTGTTTAGACCAACAGGAGGAGAGCTAGTAACGTTAGCAGCACCGCTAACGGCTAACCAACAGGAGCAGAGCTAGTAACGTTAGCAGCACCGCTAACGGCTAACCAACAGGAGGAGAGCTAGTAACGTTAGCAGCACCGCTAACGGCTAACCAACGGAGTTTCACTTCAGTTACATTATGATGCCTTCAGGCTCTGCTCAGTGAACATGAGTACTGGCTGAAGGTACATTATAACCTTATCATGATGTGTTCACATGTCATCTGTAAAATGTAGTTTTGGTGATAAACTAGAATAAATCAGTAGTTTGAAGGAGATGTTTTCACATGAATATAAAATAGATATTAGAGATGAATTATGAGATGTTTAACTTCTAACACGAGCTCTATGAACATTATTATACAGCATTAAAATAATAATGGAGATTTATTTATCAATAATAATACAATCTGTTATTTCCTTATTTGAATTGTGTGTTTTTATGAAAATAACAACTAAAGATGGCTATAACAAGGTAAAAGGATAACATTTAGAATTTGTGATGGTTTGATTTCAGAGCGGTTGAAATGAGGATAGTTTGGATGACATTTGACGGCTCATTGTGATCAGTTATGACATCAAAAACATGTGATCGGAGCGTCTCTAAAAGTCATATATGATCCGTGACTCAAAACCGTGATACGACCTGAACTGTGAGCTTTGTGAAACGTCGCACGTCTACTAAACACAGAAACAAGGCCTACCCCTTGTGGACGTATGTGGTAGCGTTGTCTGGTTCCAGTTCAATGCACTTGTCATACATCTCGTCTGCTTTTCCAAACTGCTGCTGATCAGTCAAAGCCTGAAAGACACACAAAGAGTCGCGTCGAACACAACAACCAGACACACAGCTGCTACTTCCTGTCTGAATTATACAGATACTCTACTGTAAAATGGGCCAAAGCACCCACTGATGTAGGATTTGTATTCTGCACCTGAGCATAAAGAGCGTAGCCCTCTGCACACTTGGGGAACCTTCTGATGACGGCCTCGAAGCCGTCCATGGCCGTCTGCACTTGAGACGGGTTGTTTCCAGTATACGCTTGTCTGTACTGAAGAACACAAGAACAAGAAACAGAGTTGTAGCAGCCATTAATACGCTAGAGGCAGCAGAACGCTCGCTTCTCAAGTGATCTCCAGCTGATGTACTAACCAGAGCGAAACATTTCTGAGCCTGAGCGAGAGCAGAGTCGGGCCTCAGCAGGATGCACTCGTCAAAGTCTCCCACGGCTTCGTCCACCTGGTCCAGCAGGATTTTCAGCTGTGAGGACAGATTGACTTTAGAGAGAGAACGATAGCATAATATACCAAGACGTTTTAAACGAAGACTCAGGCAACAGCTTACACGTTGCTGTTAACTTAGCAATCGTCAACTGACAGCCATTCAGGTAAACAGATGAGCCTACCTGGCCCCTGTGGTGATAGACGTCGGGGTTGCTTGTGTCAATCTCGGCTGCCATGTTGAAGTCTTGTGTGGAGAGCATAGGCTGCTGCTGCTGCATGTACATGCTCCCCCGCTTGATCAGAGCGTTGGCTCGTAGCTGTAAAACACGAGAGCAAAGAACAGAGCGACAACCTGTCAGGTCCAAGCTTTCAGTGTTGATTCTGGACGGACGGGTCGATCGCCAGTTGGACGGGTCAACAGCTAGTTGGACGGGTAAACAAAGATCACCTACAGATATGTCTGAACCTTCACATAGGCTACTAGAAGTTAGCAACGAGCTATAAGTTTGCAGTTCATTAAAGTCCTACTAGCCCACTATCCTGGTACTCAAACTGTCCTGATCAAGTCAACGGTCCTTACCTTCACATTGGCGTCCTGCATGTTGATCACCCGGTCCAGGTCGGGTTGAGCAGCAGTAGCGTTTCCAATCAGCAGGTAGAACGTGGCCCTCAGCAGCAGGGCCTCTGCAGTGTATCGGCCCCCTGAATCGATCTCCTTGGTGCATTCACTGATGATTTTGTCGTAGTTCTCCTCCTCCATGTACTGCTTAGCCTTCAGGTAGCCGGAGCTAAAGAGATGAAACAACAGATCGGGGGGAAGTGTTCATCTACCAGGTGTGAGTCGTGAGGTGGGTTTTTTCGTAGGTTGTAAAAAACAGTGTTCTTTAAGGCAGAAACATGTATGTCCCATAATATGTAACAATCCTATAGAGTCATGTTATAACCACCACTTTGATTCCAACTTCTTGATTTATACGATTAAATCAAGTTTTGTCCGTCATTTTGGAAACACGGCTCAAAGCGGTCTCTGACGTGGAGAAGGAGCCGGTAAGATTCAAAAAGCTTTGAACTCTTTTGAACATGAAACCTTAAAAGACAGCGTTGATGATCCTCTTTGATATTTTTGTTTGAATTCTCATCACATCCTGACGGCAATCAATGAATCAAATCTGGTATCTGTGGCCGCAGGACTGTAATAAGCTGTCCAATCATTTCAATCAGCCCCAATGTAACGAATGGACGTCTGTCCGTCTACCTGTCTGTCTGTCTGTCTGTCTGTCTACCTGTCTATCCAACCGTCTGTCTACCTGCCTATCTAAACGTCTGCCTGTCAACCTACCTACCTACCTACCTGTCCGGCAACCCGCCAACCTGTCCGGCAACCCGCCACTTCTCTCTACATATAGAGACTTCTGTAGCTAATGATGTTGGATACTGGAGCAGAGTTGGCCACACTGAGCTGGTTTTTAGTTTGGATACTTTGTTAAATCTGGCGTAGTCTCGCTTGTTTCTCAGGACCACCAACCCCAGCTTTAATAAAACCCATGTGTGACCTCTCAGTGACTTCGGCCGCCTCGCCCTCTTTGTCCTTGTCTTCGTCCTTCTTCTCCCCCTTCTGCAGCGGCTGTGAGATGATGTCATCGGTGAACGAGCTGAAGTAGGATTTGATGAACTGAGGAGACGGCATCATCGGCTCACGGTTCTACAGGAGAAGAACAACAAGTTTACTGGGACAAGTCAGACAAAAACAAAAGAATCACGTGTCTCTAATGATCTTCTTTGGTTCCCCGTTTGCAAAAGTTGTGGTACCAAAAGAACGTTCTATCAACATTGGTCGAAGGTTCAAGCGAGCTGAGCCGATACTAGAAGGTGGAGTTCAAACACTGCAGATCACTGATTGGTCAGAGCATGACATGGGACTTCCTGCACAAACCAAATGTTTTTAAAGCGATAGCGACCACAATTTTTAATGCACACGAGAAAAGTTTGTCTTCAGGGCTTTCTGCACAGCAAAGGTTTATTTTTAATCATGTTGTAACCTCCGGTTCTATAAAGTGAAGTCAAAGCTTCATGTGTTAAAGCTGCATTCTCTCTAGTGTCCACCAGGGGGCGACTCCTCTGATTGTATAGAAGTCTATGAGAAAATTACTCTACTTCTCTCTTGATTTATTACCTCAGTAAACATTGTAAACATGAGTTTATGGTCTCAATCTCTAGTTTCAAGTCTTCTTCAATACAGCATGATGTTCATTTAGTACATTATGGTCCATTTAGAGTCACACAGACCATAAAGCAGGGGATGCTTTAGGGCGGGGCTACACGGTGATTGACAGGTCTCTACCAGAGACATATACGGCGTCTCTACGTCACTCCTCCTCAGTCCGGATATGGTCACTTCCTGTTCACTGGTTGCAAAAAACAAGGCGACGGCCAAAAACGCCAAACTTGAGGCTTCAAAACGTCCACAAACCAACGAGAGACGTCACAACGGCTACGACCACTTCTTATAAACAGTCTGGGATTTTCAAAAACTTAACTGAGGAGATGCGAAAAGTCCTGAAGGCAAACTTCTCCTTTGTGCATTTTTAATTCACTCGCCAAAGATTAAAATAGCCGCCCTCAAAACTACACCCTACAGTCGGCCTCGAAGATGTCGGCGGTGCTTCAGCTATCAGCTGAGACTCTCTCCTACACAAGGACCTGGTACCGAAAGTGGGCCGAGTGGAGCCGAACCACGCAGTGATGATGAGGCACAAAGTGGATAAAGTACCTTGTATTTGTCTTTGGCCTTCTCTTTTCCCAGATGTTTCAGCACCTTGTCTGCTAGCAACATGCTCTGCTGGTTCTGGAAGGCCTCGAGGATACACACCGCTGTGACATCTGCAGGACACACAGGAAACAAACCCTAAATACCTGAAGTTTCACTCGTAGAAGAACATTTTTTTCAGAAAGTGAAAGAAGTGTGTCACCTTCTAGACATTCCTTCTTGTTGTCTAGTTTCTCCAGAGCTTTGGCTCTTCTGAACAGAGCCTTCACATAGCGTGGATTCATCTCCACGGCCCGACAGCAGTCCTGAACCACTTCTGTCCATTTCATCTGAAATGAGAGCCATGAGCTGGTTATCTTCATCTGTAGGTAAACACAGAGGTCTGTGCACCGCAGAGAAGGCTTCAAAATGAAACCAAGATATCTGGAGATGAATGTACAAAACGAATCTTTAAAACAGAACAGCGTCTGTGTCAAAGCTTCAACATCAGCTAATGTGAAACCTCACGAGGTTACATTAAAGTGACAGTAGTGATGTCATGTAGTGTGTTTGTATGAGGTTCTTCTCCACAGTCAGTGTTCTACTGAAACAGAGACTCGTCTACTGCAGTAGAACACTGACTGTGGCGAAGAACCTCATACAGACACACTACATGACATCACTACTGTCACTTTAAGATCAGTGACAAAAAACCTTCATTCAAACACAAAGGTGGAAAGATTTGAGATGATTTGCATAAAATGTGCTACTCATTGACCAACAAGGAGAAACCTCTGATCGCTGCATTCCTTCTCTTCTGGCTTTAAGTTGTGAGGAGACGATCTGGTGAACTGAAGACACTTCAGGTTTATTTCAAGTCCAATGAAGAGCAACATGTATTGACCTGCATGGCTTTCCATCTACAAGCACCTCAACCCAGTAAATACCTCTGGAGACATTTAGAAAAGGGACGTGTCCCAAACTGCAACGTACAACACACATGCAGACTCAACGCTACACTCTCATTACAACAAAAGACGGACGTAACACCGTCATTAACATCCCTCCTAACGAAGAGATCTCTGCACGCTGTTGCACATCAGGTAAGTATTTCATACATCAACAACAGTCCCTGCTCAGATGGTAAGAAGGCGATGCCGACCTGTTGTTCGTAGGCTGCTGCTCTGTTCTGGTAAAACGTCGACAGGTCGGTCTTCTTCTCTGTGGGGCAGAGAGCGATGGCCTCTGTGTAGCACTGGATGGCGTTCTCGTACTTGCCGGCCTTGAAGTACTTGTTGCCCTTGTTCTTGGCTGCTTGGGCTCGATCCAACGGGCTCTGAGTGAGACGAGAGAAAAGGTAACGGTTCCTCTTTCTTTCAATCAATCATGATATTAATGACCTCACAGCTCAAAGCTCATAATAATAATTAAGACTTTCCTCCAACAAAGAAATTATTAGTCGACTAACACTCAAAGGATTTTGTCGACTAATCGTTTAATTGATTTAAACCACAGATCTCTAAAACTACACAAGTTTCACCAAAAAGAATGACATGTATTTTATTTTGTAGTTATTGTTTTATGAGAGTTTACAGTTTATCTTCCTGCTGTTGGGCCTCACTGCTGACTTCCTGTTATATTGCTTAACTTTGTAAACTCAGACTTTAAAGGTGGTAATCAAATAAAAGTTATTATTTAAATCTTGTGTTTACACGTTTCTTATAAATAAAGTCATTCAGCATGTAAAAAAACAACTAATAGATTATTTAAGTCTAATCGTGTAAGAGGGGCAGCCCCTGAAATAATAAGGATTTCTCACAGTTACATATTATATATAACATTAGGAACTCATATTTATGAATGTTTGTTCTCTTTAGAGGATGCAGGATTCAAAACAGACACAAAGACGTCTCTCACTAACAGCCCCGATACATATTGTATGATTTTATGTTATTAGAATTTATATTGTTACATTATTATTATTCTAATAATATAAACTTGTTATACGACACCTTAAACTATGTCTCGTATCCCATGCTATATCATAATGTACCATATTATACTAAATTATGTTAATGTCTTACATTGACTTACATTTCATTACTAATACAAACAAGAACATTCAATCATTAGCCGGGTTTAAACTGTTAGCAGAGACTTAATCACACCACCGTCACTTTCCATCTTCAATGACATCTTTTACTATCGCACGGTTTATTCTCACGCACCAATCACCAAGCAACATTCCTTGTATGTACAAACGTACTTTGATATATAAATATACATAATAAAAAGCACCAATGACCAATAATAAAATTAAATAAAATGTCTACGTGCAAGCCAAGTGTAAGTTGTAAACTACACAACTAGTGGACATAAATTATATATATACAGTATGTTTACATGTACATACATAGGATTAATATAGATTTTTTATATTTTTTTTATTTTTTACTTTTTTAATATTCTTTACTGTTTGATTACTTATTTATAATACTTGTTTTGATCTTGTTTGCACTATACTGAGCGTGTGTGTGTGTATGTATGCTGCTGTAATCCTGTAAATGTCCCCACTGCGGGACTAATAAAGGATTATCTTATTTTATCTTAACATGCCTTTGCTTTAACATTTGCACTGGAGCTGGTTAACCTAGCTAGCTACTTAGCAGCTAACAGCTAGCTAGGTAGGTTAAAACCAGCATTAGCTGGCTAGCAGCTAACACTAGCTAATCCACCGCCTTGCTGTTTTTGAACGTAGCTGTCACTTGACAGTCGGTGTCCTTGACGGCACTTTTAACGGACATGACCCGTTAATTCAACAAAGTGTCCGCGGAGCACCGAGGCAGACAGTACGTAGTAACAGCAGAGGAAGGAACCCGTTTCTCCCGGTAAACGTTTACCACGTTTACCATGTTTACCATATTATCCGGCTCTCGAGCTGCTCCGTCTTCTTGGCCCTGCACCACAGGACTCGCGCTGCCTTCGGGTGTCTTCCGCTCTCCGGTCCGCTTGTTGCCGTCCTTCGACCGGCTGCGGTTCCAGAGGTACACCGCTCCGACTCCCAGCACGATGGGGGTCCCGACCAACAGGGCCAGCTGCCAGCGGGGAAGTCCGGTACCGGCCTGCGGCTCGACTGGCTTAGAAGCAGCCATGATGTAGTTACAACCGACCAGTTACCACCAGCAGGAACAGCGTGAGCCGCTTCTTCTTCGTCTTCTTCTGCTGCTTCTTCTTCTTCTTCTTTCAGTTTATTGGTGGACAACAAACCACCGTTTAAGGTGCATTACCGCCACCTACTGTACCGGAGTGTAAAATACAATAAAATAATCCTTTATTAGTCCCGCAGCGACTACAGCATTACAGCAGCATATAGTGTGTATATATAAAATATATAAAATATGTAAAATATATAAAATATATAAAATATATAAAATATATAAAATATATACATGGACATAGTGGATTGTGTAAACGAGAGACATAGGGTACATCCCAAGTCTCTTAATTCTCATTTCCTCGCTCCTCGAGCCTCGCTTGAACCGGAAGTTGTTCTACACCGCCATATTGACGGCCGTCCCAAAGCTCTTATTTTGTCGAGTACTTACAGTATAAAAAATGTACACATACACACATACACTCTCATTTTGACGGCTCTCTTCTTTTCAGATTTGTGCAGGTTTTCCAGCAGAGAGTTTGATCCGGATCGATGTCGATTTTGTTCATATGAGTGATAAAGTGTGAGTGTGTGTGTGTGTGTGTGTGTGTGTGTTTGTGTTCCGGTTCACAGCTCTGATGAACGCCGGAGGCCGCATGTCCTCAAACACACCAGCAACTATGCTTTCAAAGTCAGCTGTGATCAGCTGGTCACAAGTGGATGAAGATATAAGTACATTTAGTGAAGTACTGTACTTAGTTACTGTACTTTACTTGAGTATTTCCTTTTTTTGCAACTTTATATACTTTCACCCTTTACTGCATTTAAGAGGAGAATATTAGACTTTTTACTGGATTACATTGGTTTGATAAATTACTTTGCATATTAAGATTATTTATACAAAATCAACAAACTAATCATGATTTATTAATATAGATTAAGTCGTTGAAATGAGCTCCACCATTACCAGCTGCAACATTAAAGTTATGAACACATCAGTAATTATAATCCAGTATAATATAATATAGTATAATTATTCCCTCGTGTGCTTTAAATTAAACTGCAACTGACTTGTTACCTTTCCACACAGTCGTCATAGTGATTTTGGATTTGTACCAAACTAAACAACATTTTGTACTTTATAAAAAATGTATTCATAATTCATACAGTTGTTGAAACACATTGCTGCCCTCAAAATAATCCATTCTTCACCGACACACTTGTTGTGAAAAGCCATGAAATCAATTTTAGCTGCACAACAACACGAGATGTTGTTGACACAGCGATGACATAATAACCTTCTGTTTTCCACGAGCGCCTCGTTGCTCTGAGAGATTTGAACCATCAGAGGTTACAATAAGGATGTCTGATCTTCAGCTATTCACGACTCTCCGTCTGTTATTCTGTTAAATGTGTCTGCTATTGTTAGCGCCGCCTGTGACCACGGAGACAAGTCATTTAATCAGATTATCTTTAGCTCATGTTGGTCTCTTGTTCTCTGGTGACTGAGTGCTTCATTCAGTCTGATCCTCGAGTCCACCGGCACAACAATTACACACAACTCAAATGTTTTTAATAAAGGTATTAAATCAAGAAACAATGTTGCTCTCACACTTAATAGTAGCACACACCTGTATTTTGTATTTATATGGACATACATGTAATAAACACCATTTTGCTGCAAACACTTAGCACAGTACATCTGGTCCTTAAATATTAATTACATTTCTTATGTTACTGTGAAATCTATATTAAATCACATTAACTGACTCAAATGTCTCAATATATGTTCTTTTGTCTAATCCCTCTGGATCTGTAATCCACTGAATTATCTCAATTTAAAATGTATTATTATTCTGTCTGAATATATTATATTTTAGTTATTGTGGATTTTTTACTTTTTTACTTAGTTAATATTCTTTACTGTTTTATTACTTATTTGTAATACTTGTTTTGATCTTGTTTTTTGTTTGCAGTTGTTTGCACACTATACTGTAGATATAGTGTATATATACACTATATCTACAGTATAGATATACAGTATATCTACAGTATACATACAGTATATATACTGTATATATACAGTATATATACAGTATATCTATATACAGTATATATACTGTATATATACTGTATATATACTGTATGTTAGAGCCAAAAATGGTATTATAAATACAACTGTACTTCTTTGTGTGTACATTGGGTGGCGCTGTATTCCTGTCCGGGGCTCGGGTATATAGGTCCTGAAATCACTGTGTTTGTCAGGTGTTTGACCCCGGAAGGGCAAAAGGTTTTGACCGCGATACTATACACATTTTACCACATCGTGAGAAAGAGTGGCTTTCTGTACATTGTTCCACGACGAAAATAAATGTGCTATCGATCAGCAAACAAAGGTCTCTGTGATGTGTCAAAAGCACCACACCTCACAGATAGTTTAGCATAGCTTACCGCAAGCGCGTCAACCAGGCTACTCCGAGGGAGGAGCACCTCAGGAGCTTACAGACACACGACTGGGCTTCTTTAACACTGTATATATACAGTATATCTATATACTGTATATATACTGTATATACTGTATGTATATATACAGTATATATACAGTACATATATAGTGTATATATACAGTATATATACAGTACATATATAGTGTGTATATATACAGTATATATACAGTACATATATATACAGTATATATACAGTATATACAGTATATATATACTGTATATATACAGTATAGATATACTGTATATCTATACTGTATATATACTGTATATATATATATACTGTATATATACTGTATATATATATGTACAGTATACAGACTAATAAAGGATTATTTTATTTTATCTCTTAAAAACTTAAAACTTTAAAACTTAAACTTAAATTTAAACTTAAAACATTTCCCGTAATCTTAAAATATTGGGTTATTTGCTGGGAGGATTAGTGTTTTCTAGCGTCATGAAGGAATATTTAAAGAGCCTTTAGCCACCTTTGGAAAAACAGCAGATTGCTGTAATCTTGAGCTGGTTAAAGCAGCGTGGGCGTCTCTCTCATCAGATTAGTCCTCCTCTCTGAGACTCTGACAGTTTGATCCTTTCAGGTTGTGAAGGAAGAGTTCCTCTACAATATGCACCAATACAATCAATACCAATACCAATATTTTATTTCATATCTTGTAAAAACATCTTGTCAGTAATATTGTACGTATAGTCATGTCTTATGCATATTCATTTCATGTTCTCAGTAATATTGTGAAGTTTTAATATTATAAAGGTGGAGGCTTCAAATAAGCCCAGTTGGCTTTTTGCCTCTTCCTGCACTGGGATATTATTTATCTCTGTTATGTTTGTTTATTTCTATTAATTGTGCAAAATAAATTAAAAAAACTAAACTACACCAAAACAAATTCCCTCTATGTGAAAACCCACTTGGCAATGAACTAGATTCTGATCAGATATGTTTCTTTCACATCATTATTGGAGAGTTTTGGTGAACAATAAGAGAGTGTACTGGACCTCATCCAGTGCACTTGTAATAATAAAATTGTGCTTCCTCTCTGTGTCCGGTATGAGAGCCGCCTCAGGCTCTCACAGCGCAGCACGCTCCTTAACTATTGACAGGTTTGATGGACCCAGCGAGTGGAAACTATGGGGAAATTGGAGTTTCAGTCGTCTCCCCCGAGGCCCACGACTGTAATGGAAAGAATAAAAGCAGTGGTCACATCGCCCACCCAGCTCCAGAACACACACGCCACTCCTCTCTCCCTGTTGGTTCCCATCAACCCTCCATGTTTACTTTCTACCAGCCACGGTAAATAGATTATAGAGGATTCACTTATTTAAAGACTCCGGCAAAAGAGCTCTGCACTTTATTTTGGGATCAGTGAGAGCAGCTCGAGGCTCCAGAAGGATCTGATCGTTGCCTGAGAAGAGTTGTGATTCAGAGGCTTCCAGGTGAGCTCACCTCCATCTGCACCATCATCACACCTTCATCTGCACCATCATCACACCTCCATCTGCACCATCATCACACCTCCATCTGCACCATCATCACACCTCCATCTACACCATCATCACACCTCCATCTGCACCATCATCACACCTTCATCAGCACCATCATCACACCTCCATCTGCATCATCACACCTCCATCTGCACCATCATCACACCTCCATCTGCATCATCATCACACCTCCATCTGCACCATCATCACACCCCCATCTGCATCATCATCACACCTCCATCTGCACCATCATCACACCTCCATCTGCATCATCATCACACCCCCATCTGCACCATCATCACACCTCCATCTGCACCATCATCACACCCCCATCTGCATCATCATCACACCTCCATCTGCACCATCATCACACCTCCATCTGCATCATCATCACACCCCCATCTGCACCATCATCACACCTTCATCAGCACCATCATCACACCTCCATCTGCACCATCATCACACCTCCATCTGCACCATCATCACACCTCCATCTGCACCATCATCACACCTCCATCTGCATCATCATCACACCCCCATCTGCACCATCATCACACCTTCATCAGCACCATCATCACACCTCCATCTGCACCATCATCACACCTCCATCTGCACCATCATCACACCTCCATCTGCACCATCATCACACCTCCATCTGCATCATCATCACACCCCCATCTGCACCATCATCACACCTCCATCTGCACCATCATCACACCTCCATCTGCATCATCATCACACCCCCATCTGCACCATCATCACACCTCCATCTGCACCATCATCACACCTCCATCTGCACCATCATCACACCTCCATCTGCATCATCATCACACCCCCATCTGCACCATCATCACACCTCCATCTGCACCATCATCACACCTCCATCTGCATCATCATCACACCCCCATCTGCACCATCATCACACCTCCATCTTACTGCTCCAGGAGGCTCCCCCGGTCACGATGGCCCTCAGGCTCCTGCCTGCCTTCACGGACGACGACGACAACGACGACGGGAACTTCACAAAATGGATGAGCAGTTACTGGGGACACGGAGCAGAAGGAGGACACGCCAGGGACAGAAAACACAGCTTCAGAAGAGCTGCGGGGACTCGAGGGGATCGAAGAGCGTCGCTCCCGACTGTGGTAAGAGAACCAGGAGCACGAGGCTCTGATCAGAGAAGCAAAACACTTCCAACAAAAATGTTTTGTTCTGCAATTTAGCTGTCTGACCACGGCACACAAAGTGTTTTAATACAACTACCTTTAAAGATACATGTACAAAAAACTACTGAATGTACCTTATGTACAGATATTTTGGAGGACAGTAGATTAATGCACGAGTACACTCTGCAGACATGGAGACTATGATCACTATGCAGACTATGTGTCTGTTATGGTGTTCAGTAATTGGGTGTCCTGACCTCTAATCTGCCTCCACAGCGACTTCACACTATTTATGTCTGCTGATGCACAAGTCTACGATGCTTAAACACACAAAGATGTACAGTTTTAAATTCAAAAAGTTTATTTCACTTCCTGCTGTTTTTTGGCAGCATGTAAAGAATCAGAATCAGTGATGCAGTGTGCTAATGCTGACTGAACTCAGTTCACTGCGATCGATGGACGGCTTCTAAATGAATGCAGAGCTGGTTACGTCTGGTCTTTGATCTGTTTTCGATGTCTACGTAAGTTGTTACTCAGCGTTTATCTCTAACTGAAGCACACAAACCTTTTTAGAGAATGTTGGATGTTTTTGTTGCATCAGAGGACGAGTGTGGAACTCATTTATTCATGAAGGGAATCAACTTGTCACTTGTCTCCCGTCATAGAGAGGTCAGATGTCAATGCTGGTGGCTTATACAGGAAGTACCGGGACCAGGCCCAGGGGCCCAAATGGTCAGGGGCCCCCCTGGCATTCATCTACAAAAGTCACTCAAAGACACACAAACCAACTTAGGAGGACCACAAAGAGCTGAGGACTGTAGCTCTACTGAATATCAGATACTTGTATTTTTCAAGGCTTGATTCTGCCAACAGAGATCATTTGATTCAGTGGAGAGTTAAATGACTCAATCCATAAGTAGTTAGATATGTAATGTAATACACTGTTTATTACACAATACGGTTCAAACCACGGCGCTTTGCCTTGTACACCACTGACTCAACACACACCTCAGCTTTAGCTCAGAGACTTCTAACTGCTTCACAAATTGGGGACAGAGGTGGACATTTATTAGGAAGGGAGGATGTGAATAAAAGTTGCATTGTGGGAAATGTAGGAACCAGTATGTTTTGAGCAAAACCAAAACAATAGGGACTAAAAGTTAAGATATCTCAGCCTCTGCTGCACCATGATAAACTTGTTTTATTGGGACCTACTTTTGAAAAAGGAAATGTGTTATTGAAAACATACACACATGTTTAATACTTAATAAATGAGACCAAATAAATGCATTTAGGTGGAGTTAACAGACTATCCGATTGTGTTTATTTCCTCTCATCAGTCCGTGAACTAGTCTTTCATATTAGATTCAGTGTTATAAGTATAATACAATTATCAGACCAACATTCAGGCTCCCTCGTGTGGCTCAAAGGTAAACTGCGTGTATAAATATTAAACAACATGCTATGGACTATGAATGTGTGTGTACTAAATTGCTGGAGAACGTCAGTAGAGATACAAACAGTGGCGGCTGGTGGAACATGTTCTCTGTAGGGCTGCAATCAATTTCAGCAAACATCCCAGAATGATTTAATGCAAAAACATTAAGGTATCAAACAAGTATTACTACTTTACAGTTAAATATTTAACCTTTATTCCAACATGAAAAAAAGCAGTAAATAACACTTATCCAGAAGTTTGGCGCGCTTCTCCTCACAGAGTGTTGCCAACAGCGGCGTGACAAATACATCAAAACGTGTGGCCTGTAGGAAATATAGGTTTAGAAGTGTGCTTTAAGAAATTATAATAGAAGTGTTTAATGATTCATAATTAAGAAGTCATAATTAGAAGTGTTTAAGAATTCATAATTAGTCATAATTATAGGAGTGTTTTAGAATTTATAGTTAGTAGAATTAGTAGCACCTCTTACAGGTGGAGAATAATATGATAGCAAGTACTTGGAGATTACCATCTATGCTTGTAAAACGTGTGAAGTTTTTGCCAAAAGTTGCAAATCCTTATCTTTAATATAGTATGTTTAAGAGTAAGGCGTAGGGACAGACAGAGATTTCTAGACAGGCAATTTCAGCGGACGCAGAAGGAGCAGCCCCGTGCTAGGGTCCTAGCTGGCTGACGCGAGAAGGAGGAGCCAGCTGGAGTTAGCCAATAGGAACTAAGATGGACAATATGGGAGGGGATTTCAAACTGTGAACGGGAGTGCGGAGAAAAGATTCAGCCTCTTTTCCTCTGGTCTCAACGTGAGGGCAGCTGTGCTTCCAGGCTGGGATGAGGGTAAAATGCTTTTCTGCACAGAATATATATCTATAGATACTGTAAATAATGTACTTCACTTTGTAATTGTATTAGCTTCAGTAGGATTAAATACTTTTGATTGTAAACCAGTTTATGGTAGATTTTATTATCGAAGCGACTCTACTGTAAACAGCAGTGGAGCGTGTTCAGCGGCCTTCCCTCGTGTGAGGAAGAATCAGACCTCCACAGGCCTGATCAGGAATAGTGTGCTATCTATTTTTCGGGGAGATTCGCCCAGCGGTTTTCCCCAAAATCCCCAAAAACGGTGCAAAATTTCTCCATTCACTTGAATGGGGTTTCGGCGTGAAGAGAGCTAAAAAACCACTTAACTTTGGGCCCATATTGACTAGCCGTACATTAACGTAGAAACATGATTCAAAGTTTAAAACGTAGACAAAACGCTGCACTTTATTGAGCCAAAGGGACATTTTGATAGCTAGCACAGTTTTCATGAAGTCACAGATTAAGTTTCAGGAAAATTTTGGGCCGTTTCAGATTTTATAATGGGTGTGTATTGCACGGAATGTTAAGAGCTAGAGTGAGAGCATCACTGTCAGAGTGGAGCGGAGCAGGAAAATATTCTGTGATTTTTCCAAACAAATTGCTCCAGCTCCCACAATGTTTACTCTTTATACACCATTTTGGCCAAAAAGCTTGGAAATGTTGTGCTGGTTGCAGTAAGTGTCTATGGAATCCAACAGATTTACACATTTGGCTCAAACAGCCGCAGAGCGACATGAACTCCAACCAACTGCTCCATTTGACTCCATGTTAAATCTCACCACTCATTTCTCAAAAAACGCAGACGGTAGGGGAGAGCGGGGTAATGTGAGACACTTTTTACATTTGCTCCCCTCTAGGCGAGCTAAAATGATATACCAGTAAAATTTACACATTTCCCATTAATTCAGGATGTTTCCTAGCAATGGAAACGGTCAGAATGTCTTCAGGACAAAGGGCAGTGAAAATATGATTGTTTTTAAAAAAGTGGTCTTGTGTCTCACTTTACCCCAGCTTAGGGGTAAAGTGAGACAGACCAGAGAAATCAAGGGGGTAAAGTGAACCAGCTGGGGGTAAACTGATCCACTTACTTTTTCCACTTTAAAACTACCATAACAACACATGTTGTAACAGTTAGAATCCTGACAGCTAGATTGACAACCACACATTCCAAAACTAATATCGGACTAGTAACAGAATCATGGGGATTGGTCAATTAAGCACATTTTTTTTAAACACTTGAAAGTAACTCTGAAAAAAATCATATACAACATAATATAATTCAAAATGTTTTAGTTAACATTCAAATGACAGATAGAACCAGTTAGATTAGAACACAGTCATGGGACCATAATCAGAACCAGCTAGAACAGCCTGGGACTCAGAACACAGGACTAGACCCACCTGGATTAGAACATCAGCCTCATACTCTATAACAAGACCTACTCTACATTCCAGCCCTGAAGGTTACAGGGAAAGGTGAAGAGTTGCTCTCTCCGTGTGGTTCCTCCAGGCCTATTAGGTTGAGGCAGCTTCTTCACCACATCACCTTTAGGAACATGTGCCACATCATTTTCTTTTATAGCAAACATGGGTCTCTCCCACTCTTTCTTGTTTCCCTGGATTCTTCTGAGGTTCTCCATAAAACATTTGCAACTAAAGAATTAATTCTGTCACCTGTCCATCACTACAGCCAGATTTTCAAATAACTCCCCCACTGTAGTTTTATTGAAGGCTGTAGCACTTCCCAGGGATGTTGCCTCCGGAGTTCGGACAGAGAGATGGCGACGTGCTAGGAAGCTGCCAAACCACTCTTCTCCTAAAGAGTAGAGAATTCATTATTATAAGATTTAGCTTTGTGGCAAGATCAGTTGGCCTAAGTTAACCTACAGAATCATGTGATCTCTTGCACACCCTAGCCTACCTGCACATTGTTTCTCTGTCCAATTGGCAGGGACAGGGATATAGTATTTCTCTGCGTATTCAAATGCCAGTTCACGGCACTTAACTGGAGCAAGGCCATGGAACTGGTCAGCTAGTTGTTTCAAGTGTTTGGCAAGCTCCTCCTCCATCTCATCTGTGAATATTCTCTTTGCCTCAGCTACTGCACCCCAGGCTACTGATTTTACTTCCCCTTTCTCTTTTTTCTTTATGAATCTTTTGAGGGTTGTCTGGTCAATATTTCTATCCCTTCCAGCTTTTCTTAAGGACTTCTTTCCTTGCATGACCTCAGCGGCTGCACTCTCCATCTCTGCGAGGGGTGTTTGGCCCCAGGTTGTCTTCCTGGTGTAGTTTCTTGGCATGATGGCTTTTCTACAATGTTTATGACATTAAAAATAAAACATATGTAATGTAATATTACACTAAAATATGTTTAAGACTAAACTTAACTTGTGCTTCATGGTCATCACATCATTTGTGGTCATGGTCATCACATCATTTGTCTCACTTTACCCCACAGCTACTATTTTAGAAAAAACAACATCTCTTAGCAATTCAGGCTAATCTTCAGCTAGCATCAATCACATGGTTTTATATGTTGGAAGTTCATCAACATGTATGATATAAGTTTTTCTACCTGAATCAATTTGCTTTGACACAACAGTTGATTAAGTTCACAGCAAGAAAATTTACTTTTACATGCAAAAAACACATTTTTGTGGAAAAACATACTTACCACAGCACCAGCACCAACTTCTCCTTCATGGCAAGGGGGGAATGGGAGGGGCTTGAAAACATAATGGTCACATGACCACAAATGTGTTCCTTTGCCTAGATACAGGGGGTGTCTCACATTACCCGGTGTCTCACATTACCCCGCTCTCCCCTACCAGTTTTGTCTATTGCTCTGGAGCTCACATTATTAACACCACAAACATATCCATATTTTGGCACTCAGACTCCTGCTAATTTGTTAAAAGGAGGTTTTGTTCAAAATCCCTGATTACTGCAACGTTTCTTAATCAGTCTGCCTCTAAGGCCCTGTCCACATTACTCCATTTTTACTCCGTATTTGCTACGTTTACACTGAGTGGCCACACTACGCCGGAGTTTTGGAGCACCCTAAACGGAGGAATCTGAAAACTCCGCCGAGGTTGGAGGTATTTGAGAACTCCGGGGTTGCGTTTGCGTGTGGACGGTCGGATACGGATGTGCTTAGAAAAAATTACGCCCACACCCGTGTTCACTACTGGATTGGTTCTTGGCAACCATGACGTCTCCGTCCCTGATTCGTCACACTCACTATCACATGACCCGTACCCGGAAGAAAACAAACTGGGCTACCAGCGATTCATTTCAACATGGATAACTAATTGCAAGCGTTGCTGCTAGCACAACAGCTACATGATGTTGCTGCTAGCACAACAGCTAGCAGCAGCTAGCAGCTGTTGTGCAGTAAAAGTCTGCATTTCTGTGGAGGAAGCAGCTGTTATTGGAGTGATTAGCGAGCGGCGTGACCGGCATCAGCCCTATGGAGCAGCTCGTTGTTTTTAGATTCTAATGAGAAGACACGCTGCAACGTTTTACTTCTTCCGTTTGGTAGCCTTGAGAGACCTTAGTCTGTAAGTATGTATTTATGAAGCATGAAAAGATGTACGTAGATATATTCTATTCGCGTGTTTAGTATAACATTTGTGTTGTATTAAATGCTAATCGCGGTTAGCATTTCTCCATTGGCGGTAATGTTAAAATTAGCTTAGAAGCTAGCTAGGCGGACATGTTACATGCTGGCTGTATCATGGATTGTTGTTTTGTATTCATGTAATGTGTATAGGGACAGTTTGTAAAGCCATATTTCATATTGTGTTTCCACAGTTTTACAAATAAGAAAGATTCACACTGAAGTCTTGAAACTTTTCTATGGATTCCATGGTCTTTATTTCACGGATCTACTGTTAGCGATCTCGAAGCAAGAGCAGAATAGAGTGAGAGACGTGTGTTGACCACATTTATGGACCCATATTCTAGTAAACGTTTACGTGTAAGTGTTGATTTTAAAGTAAATTTGATGTGAGAGAGAGAGATAGACCCGCAGCGCTGTAATGCTAATCGCGGTTAGCATTTATCCATTGGCGGTAATGTTAAAATTAGCTTAGAAGCTAGCTAGGCGGACATGATGTTCAGAGCTACTAGTGAGAACAGACATCAACAACACGGAGGAAACGAGTGAGAGACCACATTGATGGACCCATAATCTAGTAAACGTTTATGTGTAAGTGTTGATGTTAAAGTAAATTTGGAGAGAGAGAGAGAGCGAGAGACCCGCAGCGCTGTAACTACGTCTGAAAAATAAAACTTCTAAAACTTTCCACGAACTGTCTGTTTGAGTTTATAGAGGGAGATTTTAGAGGAAGATCTTAAGTATCAAATACAACCTTTCATTATTAAAGACTACTTTATTACTCTGTCGTATATATATTTTTTTAACTAAGCAAGCAATCCACTTCCTGTTTACACCGTCAAGCGCATGCCCAGTGTACGTTAATGGTCACGTGCTGTCCGCCTTCGAAGGCTGCCATGTGGACGCAGATCAACTCGAGAATGATGCTGAAACTCCCGTGTGGACGGAGATCGTTTCTATTTGACAAATCTGCATCCAAGGAGAAACGGAGTAGTGTGGACAGGGCCTAACACCAGGTGCGTCCTCACCATGGCAACCAGTTACACACACGCAGGCTCTCTCTCTCTCGCTCTCGCTCTCGCTCTCTCTCCACACACACACATGACATGGAGATATTCAGTCAAAGGCATTGTTAAACCTCCTCTCTGTCTGTCTGTCTGTCTCTCTCATCACTCTGTCTCTCTTTATGTCTGTCTCTCTCTCTCTCTATCATACAGAGAACCCCCCCCCCCCCTCCCATTTCAAAATAAAAGCCCCAGAGAGTGAATTCTAACTGGAATGCTTGTGATGAAGCCTGTCATTTAATAACCTCTGTGTTTGTGTGTCAAACATTATGAATATGTCTCCTCTCCCCCTCTCTCACCCACCCAGTCCCACCCTTTCAAAATAAAAGCCCCATAGAGTAACTGTATCTTAACATGAAGCTCAGAATGAGGCTCGTACAGAAATGATGGGAGCGTCAGCTCCCATCATTTCCAAAGGCTTCTCAAACAAAGATGTACATGTCCAGTACAGAAATGACGGGAGCCATTTGTGGACTGTCCATCACGAATACAAGATTCAATCCAAGAGTATGAATCTAAAATGCAGAAAAGAGAAAAGCGATATCTCAATCAAACCTCAATGATACTACCGGTAACATCAGCGTGTGTAGCTATATATTGCGACGTCTTCGGGCAGTAAAAGCCACACTGTCAAAATTTCTTGCGAAATTTTCTAGTTATGAATACAATTAAAGTCAGAGAGAGCTGGAGAGACGAAACACTTTTTACATCATTCCTGAGTGTTTGAGTTTTATCATTTAAGAGAAACAATAATCATATTCTGGGTTATTTAATAATGACGTCACAATCTGAATTTCAAAACGTACAGACGCAAATAATTCATAAATAAGATGATCGCATTCCGCCAGTAGAAATGGATCCTGAGCTTATAAACAGAACACAGTTTGTTAACAGACTACAGAGAGAAACACCTCTACAGTGGTGATTACTGTGTCTTTATTAGTTATTAGTGTTATTAGTTACTGTTATTAAGTACAGTGATCATGTGAACACACACAAACTTCTCAAAAGTCTCTCCAGCTGTTAAAGCCGACTGACAGCTGATCAGCTGTGATCATCTGATCCTCCGTCATCAGAAACAGACGTCGCTTCACGTGACGCAACTGAGGAAAGGACGTCTCATGTCTGTTAACACATATTTCCTCGTTCCTCTCTCCT